>NC_083224.1:188504622-188790665 GCF_032191835.1 Heteronotia binoei | reverse complement strand
CTTCCCCAGGGAACGGTGGGGGGTGGGTCTCAGCCAATAAAAGGAAGAGAGGCTTGGCTCAGTAGCTCTGCTGCACGATTGAGAGAGCCTGGAAAAACAAGCTCTGCCTCCCCCCCTTCCTCCCCAAGGGAGGAGCCTCAGCCAATGGAGAAAATAGAAGTTTTTCTCTGTAGCTCCTGTGCAGTTGAGCAAGCCTTGCAAAGCAAACTGTTATGCAGAAGGAAGCAAGATATAGGAAGAAGGAAGCAGATGACAGGCAGTTGTCCAGGGGCCTGATTTGGCCCCCAGACTGCATGTTTGACACCCCTGGCTGGTATAGAGTGTCTGTGAGGTGTAAATGCTCGGCCAGTCACACGCTTTCAGCCTAACCTACCTTATAGGGCTGTTGGGAGGATCAAAATGGAGAACTGGAGGACATGAAAAAAAACAAAAACGTGTACAAACAGTTATGGAAGCAGAGGGCCAGGAAACAAAAGGAAACCCCAAATCTATCACCAATGGCTGAAAAGCATCAACCGGCAGAGGCTTGGCTTTTATGCCCCATTTGTGGACCTTCTGGCTGGCCATTGTGGGATACAGACAGCTGGACAAAGGACCTTTGGGCTTGAATACGGTTGCCAATTCCCAGTAGGTACTTGGTTATCTGTCTAGCTGGAAACACACCGTTAAAAATTAAGATTTGGGGCAGAGGGTTTGGGGAACTAGGGTTGCCAGTCTCAGGTTGGGAAATGATGCTGGTTGATATTTCCATTAGTCCATATTCATATATCAGTCTATGCAGGGCTTTTTTTGATAGCAGGGACTCCTTTGCATATTAGGCCACACACCCCTGATGTAGCCAATCCTGGAGCTTACAGTAGACCCTGTACTAAGAGCCCTGGAAGCTCTGAGTGTAGGGTTGCCAAGTCCAATTCAAGAAATATCTGGGGACTTTGGGGGTGGAGCCAGGAGACATTAGGGGTGGAGCCATTATCAAGGCTGTGACAAGCATAATTGAACTCCAAAGGGAGTTCTGGCCATCACATTTAAAGGGACGGCACACCTTTTCAATTCTTTCCTTCCATAGGAAATAATGAAGCACCTTCTTTTGGGGCTCATAGAATTGGACCCCCTGGTCCAATCTTTTTGAAACTTGGGGGTATTTTGAGAATAGGCACTAGATGCCATACTGAAAATTTGGCGCCTCTACCCCAAAAAACAGCCCCCCCAGTGCCCCAGATACCCGCGGATCAATTCTCCATGATTTTCTATGGCAATAAATCTCCATAGGGAATAACAGAGTTCCCAGAAGACATTTCCCTTCCCTCCCCCCGCTTTCTGACGACCCTGAAGCGGGGGAGGGCCTCCAAACCGGGGGATCCCCTGCCCCCACCTGGGGATTGGCAACCCTATCTGAGTGTCTGAAACAAAATCCATCCTGGCAGCCCAACGAACAGCTGACTTGAATGCGGGCTTTTTTTTTTGAGCAGGAACAAGCAAGAACACAGTTCTGGCTGGCTTGTCATCAGGGTGTGTGGCCTAATATGCAAATGAGTTCCTGCTGAGCTTTTCCTACAGAAAGCCATGCGTGAAACAATTGTGAGATGTCAGGGGGTGTGGCCTAATATGCAAATGAGTCCAGGCTGGGCTTTTTCTACAAAAAAAAGCCCTGCTTGAATGGTTTGTTTCACCCAATGGTTTCCTCAGGGTCGGGGTGGGGACAGTGCAATTCAAAGAACACAAACCGTTCTAATGTCTCATCGTGTCGCCAACAGAAGAAAAAGAAGAAGAAGATATTGGATTTATATCCCGCCCTCCACTCCAAAGAGTCTCAGAGCGGCTCACAATCTCCTTTACCTTCCTCCCCCAACACACACACCCTGTGAGGTAGATGAAGATATTGGATTTATATCCCGCCCTCCACTCCGAAGAGTCTCAGAGCGGCTCACAATCTCCTTTACCTTCCTCCCCCACAACAGACACCCTGTGAGGTGGGTGGGGCTGGAGAGGGCTCTCACAGCAGCTGCCCTTTCAAGGACAACCTCTGCCAGAGCTATGGCTGACCCAAGGCCATTCCAGCAGGCGCAAGTGGAGGAGTGGGGAATCAAACCCGGTTATCCCAGATAAGAGTCCGCACACTTAACCACTACATCAAACCACTACATCAAACTGAGCATTCGTGCTCAGTCCTGTTAATTTCATCCTAATGAGACTGAGAGAGTGAATGCCGTCTTGAAATGTCAGCCCGCATCATCCGCTTAGATTTAATAGTAATAACAGTAATACTAAGAATTGGGTCACGAGCCCCAGCTTCCATGGCAGGCCTATTGACGTGATGAGCATTCCCATCACCCTTAACGACAGAGAGGAGGAAAGGACAGAAAACGGGGCATCCAAGCTGAGGTTGACTGAGTCATCTAGAAAACAAATATGTTTGTGAAGCTGGCAAACGCGGCAGCCCATGCCGGAGTAAGCGCGGCTGAAAGAATCCAGTGGGCCTGGCCTCCAGGAAGAGTTCCACCGCAACAGCATTTTTCTGGCCTCATATCAAGCCTCCATCTGTTTTGTCCCTAAACTTCTGATAGCCAAGGACAACGTTATTAGGAGCTGAATGGGAGGTACAGTCTGCCCTCCGCAGCCCAGAGAGTTTAATCTGAGAACCAGATAAGAGGCAAGACCCACTGGGAATGGTTTTCGCCACAGCGGGGCTTTTTCTCAACCTCCTTTCTCCTCTTTCCTTCCTGCATGTCCAGCTGGCACTGCCCTGGGTTTGTGGCCAAAGAAGAGCAAAAGAAAAAGACGTGGGCAAATGGCAAAGAATAAAGAGAGAGAAAGCCAGGAAAGAAGAGGAACAAAAAGAAGGAAAGAGGGAAGAACAGGGTTGCCAACTCACGCTTGGGAAATACCTGGAGATTTTGGGGGTGGAGTGTAGGAAGAGAAGGGCTTGGGGCATAATGCCTGTTGTTTATGTGGATTCTTTGGTTCATGTGTTCTATTAGTTCCTGCCCGGCTCATTGGAGTCTTTAGGACTGAGCTTGTGGACTGGGAAACAACGGGAAGCAGGATCTAAATCCCTGCTTCCCCCCCCCCCCCGGCCAATCACCAGCCCCCTGCTGGTTCAAATGACCCAATGGCGTCTCCGCGGGAACTTGACTCTGTATATATTTGGCCCTGTATATATTTGGCACTTCAGTAGTTTTGAGTCAGCCATTACCATGCTGTTGATAATAAAAGAGCTTTGATCACTGCAACCTCACCTCTCCATGCATTGAACCCACTATTTAACAATGCCATAGAGCATATTGTGTGGCTCTCAGAGTCCCCACCATCCTGTTGGCTGGCTTGCGAAAGGTGTCTCCCTCTTTAAATCACTTCTCCAAGCCAACCCAGCTGGCAGCTTGGAGAATACATTTAAAGTTAAAGTTGCTTTCTTTCCACCTCTCCCTCCCATTATCTATTTGCTTTCCTCCCCCCCCTTCCTTGCAGCTCTCAAACATCTGGCATTCATGTCTTGCGGCTCTCAGCTATGATGCTTATTCTATGTCGCTCTTGCGTTAAGCAAATTTGGTCACTCCTGTCATAGAGTCTGCCTTCCAGAGTAGCCATTTTCTCTGGAGGAACTGATCTCTGTTGTCTGGAGATCAGTTGTAATCTCAGGAGATCTCCAGCCTACACAGTGGAGGCTGGCAACCCGAGCCTGGAAGGCTTAGAAAATTACAAGGAAGAAAAACACAGGGGTGGGGGGGGGGAGGAAAAAATTGCCTTGAAAAGAACAGGTGAGTAACAGGACACTCCTCCTTACAAAGATAACAGGGATTAACATCTGCAGCAGAGGTCCATCAGCGCCTCTTAGCCACAAGGCATAGATGGAACACTGTCTGGGTCAGTGATGCTCTGTATTCTTGGTGATTGGTGGGGACAACAGTGGGAGGGCTTCTGGAGTTCTAGCCATGCTGATGGGCCTTCTGGTGGCACCTGAGATTGAGCCACTGGGTGACAGAGTGTTGGACTGGATGGACCATTGGCCTGATCCAACAAGGCTTCTCTTATGTCCTTAAGACTGCCATAAATACCAAGGCTCCCTTCCTCCACAAAAATATAACCGTGGGGGTTGCCCCCCATTATATTACTGATGACTACAGTTTAAGGTTGCCAGTTTCCAGGTGGTAGTTGGAGATCTCTCAGTATTTCAGCTGGCCTCCAGGTTACAGTAGCATTGCTGACCTCTAATGTAGTGACTGGGGGTCTCCAGTTGTTACAACAGATCTCTAGGTGACAGAGATCTGTTCACCTGGAGAAAATGGGCGCTTTGGAAGATGGACTCTATGACATTTAACCCCATTAAAGTCCATCCCCAAATCCCACCCTCCTCAAGGGAGAGTAAGTTTGGTGTAGTGGTTAAGTGTGCGGACTCTTATCTGGGAGAACCGGGTTTGATTCCCCACTTCTCCACTTGCACCTGCTGGAATGGCCTTGGGTCAGCCATAGCTCTGGCAGAGGTTGTCCTTGAAAGGGCAGCTGCTGTGAGAGCCCTCTCCAGCCCCACCCACCTCACAGGGTGTTTGTTGTGGGGGAGGAAGGGAAAGGAGATTGTGAGCCGCTCTGAGACTCTTCGGAGTGGAGGGTGGATATAAATCCAATATCATCATCATCATCATCATCATCATCATCATCATCATCATCATCATCTTTCTTCTTCTTCTTCTTCTTCTTCTTCTTCTTCTTCTCCTTCTCCTCCTCTTTCTTCTTCTTCTTCTCAGGCTACGCCCCCTCCCTATTTCCAGGTATTTCAAAAGTTGGAGCCAGCAAAACAAGGTTCCAGAGATCTGTTTCCTTGGAGAAAATGACTGCTTTGGAAGGTGCTCTATTGCATTATGATCCACTGAGGTTCTTCCCATCGCCAAATCTTGATCTCCCCAGGCTCCACCCCCCCCCCCAAATGAGGGCTGCCAAGCTCCCACCGGGGGTGGGGGATTCTCTGCTCTGGAGGGCCCCAACCCACCAGCAAGGAGCAGGCCACTGGAGGGATCCCTGCCTCCAAAGAGCCCTTTTGGCGTGCACCATCCCTGGCACGATGATGTCACCCAAAAGTGACATCATTGTTCCGAGGATGTTGCGCTGGTGACACTCTAGAGCGTTGCCGGTGTGACACTCTAGGAATTATGGTAAAACTCTATGGTACCACAGAGTTTATTGTGAGTCCTAGAGCATCCCTAGCGCGATGTTTCCGGCACGATGATGTCACTTCCAGGTGATGTCATCATGCCACGCACGCAAAGCACATGCAAGGAACAAGTCCATCTGCAGCAACAGAGGGACTTGGCAACCCTGCCCCAAATCTCCAGATATCTCTCAACCCAGAGCTGGCAACCCTGCTAGGATTTTGCTCTCTGTGACAGAAGAGTTCCTGTCACCTCCCGGCAAAGTCTGTGGAAAGTTCTGGGGCTAGTTAATGTGATGGTAAGAGCCCCATGGCGCAGAGTAGTAAAGCTGCAGTACTGCAGTCGGAGCCCTCTGCTCACAACCTAAATTCGATCCCAGCGGAAGCTGGTTCAGGTAGTTGGCTCCAGGTTGACTCAGCCTTCCATCCTTCCGAGGTCGGTAAAATGTGTACCCAACTTGCTGGGGGGAAGTGCGGATGACTGGGGAAGGCAATGGCAAACCACCCCGTAAAAAGTCTACTGTGAAAACGTTGTGAAAGCAACATCACCCCAGAGTCAGAAACGACTGGTGCTCGCACAGGGGACTATCTTTACCTTTAATGTGATGGTATCCTAGCAGAAAATGGAGGCTTTTCACAAAATGGCTGCTGAAAACCCACAATGGATGTATCGCTGGCTAGCTAGGGTTGCCAACCTCCAGGTGGAAGCCTGGAGATCTCCCAGAATTACAACTGATTTCCAGATGACAGAGATCACAGCAGTTCACCTGGAGAAAATGGCCACTATGGAGAGTGGACAGTAGAGCATTATATCCCACTGAGATTCCTTCACTTCCCAAACCCTATCCTCCATATAGGGGTTGCCATCTCTGGGTTGGGAAGTAGCTGGAGATTTGGTGGTGGAGCCCGGGGAGGGCAAGCTTTGGGAAGAGGGATTAGGTTGTCAAGTCCAATTCAAGAAATATCCAGGGACTTTGGGGGTGGAGACAGGAGACACTGGGGCAGAGGCAGGAGCAAGGGTGTGTGACAAGCATAACTGAACTCCAAAGGGAGTTCTGGCCATCACATTTAAAGGGACCGCACACCTTTTAAATGCCTTCCCTCCATTGGAAATAATGAAGGATAGGAGCACCTTTCTGGGGGCTCATAGAATTTGACCCCTTGGTCCAATCTTTTTGAAACTTGGAGGGTGTTTTGGGAAGAACCACTGGGTGCTATACTGAAAATGTGGTGCCTCTATCTCAAAAGACAGCCCCACAAAGCCTCAGATGCCTGTGCATCAATTTTCTATTGTACCCTATGGGAATTGGTCTCCATAGGGAATAATGGAGTGCCCAGCAGACATTTCCACCATCCCGCTTCCTGATACCTTCAAACTGGGGGATCCCCTGCCCCCACCTGGGGATTGGCAACCTAGGAGGGACCTCAGCAGGATATAATGCCAGAAAGCCAACCCTCCAAAGCAGCCATTTTCCCGTGGGAATAGTTGCCAGGTGGCCTTATTCTGCTGGCTGGGGGGGTGGGAGGTAGCTTTCCGGGAGTGGGTGGAAGGGGTAATGTTGTTGATGTGATGACATCACACAGAGATGAAGCTCTAGCATTTGGTAACCACTGAGTTTCTATACAAAATGCTAGAGCTCTCTAGCCACTCCCTGGAGCCTGAGCCAAACAATATGGAGCCCAAGTGTGTGAAAACATCAAGGGTAGACCATCAAAAGATTCACAAGTACCGGTAGTTATCAGTCTATTGAAACATAATCATTGTAAATTCAGATAATGAAACAGAATTGGTGGTCACAATTCAGCTACAAGATGTTCTCAAGATTCCATTGGCGATGTGAGCTGTGCCACATAACTGATGAAGAACTGTTTTGAAATGTCTTGAAAGACGCAGGGCTTTTTTGGAGCAGGAAAGCACAGGAACGCAGTTCCGGCTGGCATTGTACCAGAAGGTGCAGCCTAATATGCAAATGAGTTCCTACTAGGCTTTTCTACCAAAAAAAAAGTCCTGGAAGGACATATCGGTTGTAGAAATTTCTCTGGGACATCGTCTGCCTTCTCTTTGGACTTGAGGGGGTCTTTTGTTGGATTCATGTTACTATTGAAAAATGTTTCTTGAATTGATATATTTCATTCTTACTACTTGTATCTGAATTGCGGCCATAAATTCTATTGCGCTTTTAGAGAGTTAGGAAAAGCATGAGGTTTCTGTCTGGAGAGATGTTTAGATTAGGGGCAGCACATCAGAGGAAGAACACGTTTCCCATATCCAGAAATAGTAAAACGGTTTCCAGCACTTTGAAAGGAGCCCTGCCCTTCCCCAGCTGCAAAAGGATATGGAACTATTTTACCAGAATGCAATGACTGGGACACATTTGGAGCAGTGTTACCACAGCAAAAGCATGAATGCACCCCAAACAGTCAGTTTTGACACCTCTGGAAACTGTGCTGCCCTCTTCTATGTGTGTGCCAAGTGTCACCAAGTGGCAGCTAATTTATGGCTACTTAACGATAGGATTTTCAAGGCAAGAGATGGTCAGAGGTGGTTTGCCATTGCCTGCCTCTGCATAGCAACTCTGGACCTCCTTGGTGGTGTCCCCATCCAAGTACTAACAAGGGCCGACCCTGCTCAACTTCTGAAAGCTGATGAGATTAGGCTAGCCTCAGCCTTCCAGGTCAACACTGGATCCCTCCTCCTGCATGCAGGGCTTTTTTGCAGCAGAAACTCCTTTGCATGTTAGGCCACACCCCCTAATATAGCCAATCCTCCAAGAGCTTACAGGTCTCTCAGTACAGGGCCTACAGTAAGTTCCAGGAGGATTGGCTACATCAGGGGGTGTGGCCTAATATGCAAAGGAGTTCCTGCTACAAAAAAAGACCTACCTGCATGTACATGTGGATGCAAAGGAATGGACTCCGAAGGCATCCTAAATTGTTCCCCACGAGATTTGTTGGAAGTTAAGGAGCATCTGGTTTTTCCTGTCACATCCAGAACTGGCATGTGGGACTAAAGAGGGACTTTTCCCATTCAATTCCAGATGGCCACCAAGGAATTAAGATGGCCACCTTAAAATTCTCTCTCTTAAAAGAAAACAATTTTTTTTAAATTTTTTAAAAATGTTGTGTATGTGTGTGTGTTATAGTGGAAGTCGTGACGACCTCTGGTGACTGACCCTACTGGGAGCCTGGAGGATATTCAGGGAGGTGGCTGAATAAAGCCTGCCTCTGTCCTCCAGACTGCTGGTATTCCAAGGAAGCCTCCCATACAAGAACAAACCATAGGCCAACCACCGGGAGGCGGAAAGCAGGACAGGAAAGGGAGCAGCCCTCTCTGCTGTCCAACAGTTATTCCAAGGTCTGCAGCTGTTGCTGAACTGGGAGGAGACTGTGTTGGGACATCATTGCACTTACAGAATTACCAACCGAAAAGAAAGCAAATGGGTATTCAAGGTAAAATATAACACTAATGGGCAGGGCTTCTTTTGCAGCATATTAGGCCACACATCCCTGATGCAGCCAATCCTCCAAGAGCTTACAGTAGGCCCTGTAATAAGAGCCCTGTAAGCTCTTGGAGGATTGGCTTCATCAGGGGTGTGTGGCCTAATATGCAAACGAGCTCCTGCTACAAAAAAAGCCCTGCTAACGGGACTATGGACAAATATAAGGCACGTTTAGTAGCCAGAGGTTATTCACAAAAACTGGGATCAGTTATTTTGAAACAGTTGCCCCTGTTATGAATTATAGTTCTCTCAGGATACTTTAAAACAGAGCAGCTACAAGAGTTATGTACTGTATGTAGAGTACTTAGATGGTGAAATGACTAGTGTGCAAACTTAAGAAAAGTGTAAGAACACAGCACAGCATGATAATCTAACAATGCTGAAATAGAAACAAGATTTTAAACAACAGAAAGCTGATCCTTGTTTATTTTCCAAGTATAAAAATGGACAACATCAATATATACTTACATATGTAGATGGTTTGATTTTGTGTTGCAAAAATAAAGAAGGAATAAAAGAAATAACTACTATCCGGCCGTGAAAGCCTTTGACAACAAATAGCTAATGAGTTTAAATAGCTAAAGAATTGAACGGGTTTAAATAGCTTAAAATAAAACAACTGGGTGAAGTGAAATGTTATCATGGACTGCAGATAGAAAGATCAAAAGATGGAAGTTTCTTCTAAATCAAAGGAATAAAATCATGGATTTTATGAACATGAAAGATTGTAAACAGGTAAGTACTCCTATTAAACCAGCATATCTAAAGTTGATGGATGGAAAAAAACCTATTTTTTTTTAAAAAAAACATCAATACAAGGAGAGCCGGTTTGGTGTAGTGGTTAAGTGTGCAGACTCTTATCTGGGAGAACCGGGTTTGATTCCCACTCCTCCACTTGCACCTGCTAGCATGGCCTTGGGTCAGCCATAGCTCTGGCAGAGGTTGTCCTTGAAAGGGCAGCTGCTGTGAGAGCCCTCTCCAGCCCCACCCACCTCACAGGGTGTCTGTTGTGGGGGGAGAAGATATAGGAGATTGTAAGCCGCTCTGAGACTCTGAGTGGAGGGTGGGATATAAATCCAATATCTTCATGTATCTCACAGGGTGTCTGTTGTGGGGGAGGAAGGTAAAGGAGATTGTGAGCCGCTCTGAGACTCTTAGGAGTGGAGGGCGGGATATAAATCCAATATCTTCACCTACCTCACAGGGTGTCTGTTGTGGGGGAGGAAGGTAAAGGAGATTGTGAGCGGCTCTGAGACTCTTCGGAGTGGAGGGCGGGATATAAATCCAATATCTTCTTCTTCTTCTATCTTCTTAAATACAATGAAGCTATAGTCCAGGGCACGGCTGGATTAACAAATAGGCCAAGTAGGCACTGGCCTACGGGCCCCCATACCTTTAGGGGCCCCAGGCTGGCTCCCCCCATTTCCCCCCTGCTTGCAGCCCTCCCAGCCTCCATGCATTAGGACTGGAGATAATTTGAAAGGGGGCCCCCGAATTTGCAACTGCCTAAGGGCCTCTACAGGGTTTAATCCGGCACTGGTCCAGGGGTGTCAAATATGCAGCCCGGGGCCAGATCAGGCCCCCAAGCAAATGGCTATCATCTGCTTCCTTCTCCCTCTCTCTCTTGCTTCCTTCTGCAACACAGCTTGCTTTGCCAGGCTGGCTCAATTGCACAGGAGCTACAGAACAAATAGCTCTTCTGGGTGCAACCGGGCTTGCCTCCCCCTTTTCACTGTATTCATGCCTTCAGAGTCCAGTCCTCTCCAGACATTGTGTCCGTGTGTGCTAGAAGCCCATAACCCACCCATCTGCACAGCGTATCATACACTCCTGATAGGATTGGTGGGCAGGCTCCCAATTCATGAGGCCTTCTAGAGATGCCAGCCTCCAGGTGGGAGCTGGGGATCCCTCAGAATTACAGCTCCAGTCCACCGTTCTCGCTAAGCTGAATTAGTGTGAGCTAGTTCACAGTTTTTTAGCCTCCAGCTCACACATTTTTGTCTTAGCTCAAGAAAAATGGCCCCCAGAGCAAACTAATTTATGCAGGAGCTCACAACTTGAATGCAGTAGCTCACAAAGCAGAATTTTTGCTCACAAGACTCCGCAGCTTAGAGGGAATACTGCTCCAGACCACAGAGGTCACTTCGCCTGGAGAAGAATGGATGCTCTGAAGGGTAGACTCTGTGGCCTTGTCCCCTGCTGCACTCCCTATTCTCCCAGACTCCACCCCAAAATCTCTAGGAGTTTCCCAGCCAGGATCTAGCAAGCCTACCCCCATCCCGTCCCCCCGTGGTCAAGGGGGGGGGAAACTGGCAACCGTATGCCTTCACATCTGAAAATAGCTCTTGTAAGGATCAGTCACATCACAAACAAAACCCAAGACCACTACCTGGATGAGTGTAAGGTTTACATTGCACTTTCTGCTGCAGAAGGGAACAAGTGTACAATACACAGGGGGAAAAAATCATGTCCTTTTCCTGGATTGTACACGCTATCACTGTCATTTGTGTACAGGGCTACAATCTCTCCTAGTTAGGCCCTTTTGCTGTGTAAGACAATAAACATTATCCAACTACTGAGGCATCTACCAGCCATGTCTCTGTCTGAACCACTGTTCTGAGAGTGCCTCCTGAGTGGAAGCAGGAAAGCCCACTCGTGTTGTCAACGTCCGGGTGGGGGCTGGAGTTCTCCTGGAATCACCACAGATCTCCAGACTACAGAGATCAGTTCCCCTGGAGCTTCCAAGAGCAGACTGCATGGTATACTACAGAGTCTAGGAGAAATGGAAATCCCTCCCCAAATACTGTTCCCCAAGTCTCCAGGAAGTTCCCTAGTCAGAGTTGGCAACATCATCAGACACGCAACATGCAAGATCCTTCAGCAGCAAGCGACTCACCTGCACATTATGAGTGACTGAATGACCAGATGACACTTGATACAGAAAGATGAAGTGCTCAGCAGAGGCTGAGAAAGAAAACGGGCACAAGAAGTGATTCATTCAGGGACACAACGGCAGCCCTCTGTAAGTACTCCTTGGCTCCCCCCCTGAATTTTTAAAGCGTCTTCTAACACAGTAAATCAACGGTATTTGTTTTGTTGTGACATGTTTTGACAACAAAATGTTGATGAATAATCCCTACTTGATTCCCAACTCGCGGTGTGTATTTGGAAGGCGCACAGATCCACGCTGAGTTCTGTCCATCTCTGTCAACATCCAAATCCTGGGAATCAACCAATATTTATAAAAACCATGCTGTAAAGCCATAAAATATCTGTGCCAGACGGAAAGGCAACAAAACACACAGCCCATTAGCTTAGGGATTCAAGTGGACCAGACTGACTGATGTGGATTCCCCCCCCCCCCCAAAAAAAAGAAAGAAAAAGAAATGTTTATAAGTCATACTAAGAGTTTGCTGAAAAGGGACTTCCAAATAAGTAGAGGTTTGAAAGTCATGCGGACAGAGAGAGATTTTAGTGAGGGGGAAAAAAAATATTTAGCTGGAAGGGGAAGGAGGCTCTCTTCTGATGCTAAGGATAAGCAGATCTGAGATTAAGGAGGGCAAGAAGAAGAAGATATTGGATTTATATCCCACCCTCCACTCTGAATCTCAGAGCAGCTCACAATCTCCTTTTACCTCCCCCTCTCCACAACAGACACCCTGTGAGGTGGGTGGGGCTGAGAGGGATCTCTGAGTTGTTCCTTTCAAGGACAACAGCGAGATCTATGGCTGACTCAAGGTCATTCCAGCAGCTGCAAGTGGAGGAGTGGGGAATCAAACCCAATTCTCCCAGATAAGAGTCCGCACACTTAACCACTACACCAAACTGGCTATCCAGGCAGAAAGCATCATACGGCAGTTTTTCAGGAACTGGCCCCTGGAAAACAAGGCTACACATGGGGATGGGCAATTTCCTAGTTTTTAAACATCTCCCAAAGAGGCCCCTCTGATTTGCAAACCTTTCAGCTGCAGGGAACACACTCTGTGCATGCTCAGAGGCACACCCCATACTGAAACTGACACAATTTTGCATAGGCTGGGATTGAAACAACATCTGGAATTCGGCCCCGATGATCCCCCGACTCCTCCAGAGCACTGCCTAAATACTTCCCAAACAAAAGCAGCACCAAGTTTTCCCACAGCTGCCAGCCCTTTTGCACAGACAACATCCTGTTTCCAGGGCTGGATTTCTAGCAAAAGGCACACCAAATCGTCGTCGTTAGGCTGTGATGAGAGAAAAACACTCTGCACTCACTCAGAAGAACTTTATTCACATGATTCCACCTCGTGCCCCAGCTGTTACTGACACTTTCCCAAAGGCTGCGTTTTGATATTGTTCCCAAAGAGAATAAGTGAGATTTCCTCTAAGAGGAAAAGTGGTGGGGGGGAGGGAAACATTTGTGGAAAACCATTAAGAGGAAGAATGCGGTGGGTCCGGTTTGGGATTCTTGTCCCACCCCCCGCTATTGCTAAAGGTGCAAAACGGAGCACAAAAGCTCAGTTTTGACCAGGGCTGGTGTGTGGGAGTAGGCAAAGTAGGCAGTCACCTAAGCACCACCTGGCCTAGGGGGCACCATTGGCACCCCGTCCCCAACGCATGATGACTCTGGAGGTCCTTTCAACTCTATGATTCTATGAAATCATTTTGCAAAACTGCGTTCCTCTTGAAGAAAGGCAGTATAAAGGGATTTTGAGAAAGCATTCCTTAAGAAGAATGTTTGAAATCACGACTTTTTTTCTGCGGGAACACGGTGGAATGGAGTTCCAGAACTTCTTTGTGGAAACAAAATTCTCCAAGAAATGTTTCAGAGTTTATGAGGGGCATCTGTGTGTTTCTCTTTCATTTCCCGCTTGAGAGTTCCAGCACCGCTTTTTCCAGAAAAAAAAACCCTGTTTGAAATCATCTGTTTTATAGCCAGAGACTGAACTGAGTCAAAGTCTATCAAAACTGACACTCAGAATCTGCTGGAGAGCCAGCATGGTTCAATGCTTTAAAATATCAGACTAGAATTTGGATTGATCTATGTTCAAAAACCCAGTAGTGCTCTGGAAGCTTGACCTTGGGCCAGTAAGACACTCTCAGCCTAACCCACCTCAAAGGGTTGTTGCAAGGATGAAACAGAGGAGAAAAGAATGAGATAACTCGCTTTGGGTCCCCACTAGGGGGAAAGGCAGAGTATATATAATAAAATCATAGAGTTGGAAGGGACCTCCAAGGTCATCTAGTCCAACCCCCTGCACAATGCAGGAAACTCACAAATACCGCCTCCTAAATTCACAGGATCTTGTCAGATCTTGTCACAGGATTGCTGTCAGATGGCCATCTAGCCTCTGTTTAAAAACCTCCAAGGAAGGAAAGTCCACCACTTCCTAAGGAAACCTCTTCCACTGAGGAACCGCTGTAATGGTCAGGAAGTTCTTCCTAATGTTGAGGTGGAAACTCTTTTGATGTAATTTCAACCCACTGGTTCTGGTCCTGCCCTCTGGGGCAACAGAAAACAATTCCACACCCTCCTCTATATGACAGCCCTTCAAGTACTTGAAGATGATGGTCATATCACCTCTCAGCCACCTCCTCTCCAGGCTAAACATGCCCAGCTCCTAATATTCCCAATCTCAGAGAGGCCAACTTGCCAGCCTCTGAACATGTGCAAAGAGATTTGCATTTTGTTACCACTTCACAAAAACAACCACCTCCCCCCACCTAAAAAAAAAATCCAACTGGAATGAAGGTAAAAATAAAGAAAAGTCTTGTGCCCTGCCATCTCTCATTTTTGGAAATCAAATAGGGTTACAGTAAAAATAAAAGCCTGCTTCGGCGGGGAGGGCGGGATATAAATTAACAATTATTATTATTATTATTATTATTATTATTAAAAAAGCAGGAACTTTAAAAGAAAACTGGAGCATGTCTCCAGTCCAGCCACAAACCTTGGGACGCTTCCGGGCTCCAAGGCAAAGTTCTTGTGAACAGAGCAACAGTGAGAATCCTTTCTGGTCGCCTCTCTCCCCCTCTCTGGTCTGCATGTGGAGCCTGAAAACAGATGAGTATAGGCAGAGGGGAGGGGCCAAGGGCAGGCAGATGTTGCCGCTGTTTCCTCGCCCCCGCCCCCTGCCTAGAGAAAGGGTCACACACACAATAATGTGGAGCGTTGGATGGTCCCAGGGGAGAGGGTCTGGCGACACGTGGGGAGGATTCAGGGGCGAGGGGCCAGCAGGCGAGCGCAAAGGCAAGGGTGCCCTGACCCTTCCGCCCAGCCTCTCCCCAGAAGACCCAAGAACGCAAGACTGAGCTCCGGATATGAGTCACAGAGCGCTGCAAGGGAAGAGAGAAGCGCCTGCGGGTCGCTGAGACCCCGGAGGACACGAAGGCCTCTCTCTCCTCTCTGTGGCAGAGGGCCTTTGTTCTGAGGCTTCTCGGCCCCAGGAGTCCCGGACCCCTGAGGTTTTTCAAATCGCAGGCTGTCTGGCAACAGGGTTGCCAGGTCCACACACCCCCCCCCCACACTACAGGGGATGGGCAGGGGGGGTAGAGTTGCCAGATCATGTTGGGAAGCTCTAGGGTTGCCAAGTCCAATTCAAGAAATATCTGGGGACTTCGGGGGTGGAGCCAGGAGACTTTGGGGGTGGAGCCAGGAGCCAGGTTATGACAAGCACAATTGAACTCCAAAAGGAGTTCTGGCTATCACATTTAAAGGGACCACACACCTTTTAAATGCCTTCCCTCCATTGGAAATAATGAAGGATAGGGGCACCTTCTTTTGGGGCTCATAGAATTGGACCCCCTGGTCTATCCTTTTTGAAACTTGGAGAGTGTTTTGAGGATAGGCATAGGATGCTATGCTGCAAATTTGGTGCATCTATCTCAAAAAACAGAACCCCCCCCCCAAAGACTCAGATACTCATCGATCAATTCTCCATTATACCTTATGGGAATTGGTCTCCATAGGAAATAATGGAATGCCCAACAAACATTTCCCTCCCCACTCCCCGCTTTTTGATGACCCTGAAGTGGGGGGAGGGCCTCCGAACCTGCGGATCCCCTGCCCCCACCTGGGGATTGGCAACCCTAAAACTCCTGGAGATTTATGGGTAGAGCCTGGGGAGGACAGGGACCTCGGTGCCTTAGAGTCCATCCTCCAAAGCATCCATTTTCTTCAGAGGACCTGATCTCTGCAGTCTGATGAAAGGCTGGCGGCAAGCCTAGCAGGAGAGGAGCTGAATTCTGGGGGATCCCCAGGTCCCACCTGGAGGCTGGCATCCCTATGACTGGCAAGCAGGCCGGGTTCCAGATTTGGGGCCAGGGCCTTTTTTGTAGCAGGAGCTGCTTTGCATATTAGGCCACACACCTCTGCTGTAGCCAATCCTCCAGGAGCTTACAGGGCTCTTCGTACAGGGCCTATTGTAAGCTCCATGAGGATTGGCTACATCAGGGGTGTGTGGCCTAATATGCAAAGGAGGTCCTGCTAGAATTCCTTACAGGGCTCTTTGTACAGGGCCTACTGGAAGCTCCATGAGGATTGGCTACATCAGGGGTGTGTGGCCTAATATGCAAAGGAGTTCCTGCTACAAAAAAAAAAAAGCCCTGTGGGGCACCCTCCTAAAGATACCGCCCAACCCCCTTGTGCGCCCTGATGCAGATAGACAGGACCAGCATGCAGACAGCGGGAATGTTCTGGAGCTCTGCTGCTTCTTGCCTATCGGCTTGCAGAGGAAATTATTATTGACTTTGCACCGCTGGAAGCGAATCGGAAGCAGGATTGGAGGCAGAGAAGTCCTCTGCCAGCCAGGTTTCTTGCAGAAGAATTATGTTGGTCTTATGAATAATATCTAAAAATTTATGAGTTTCTTGGAACCCCATCCAGCAACATTTCATGAAATAACATAAGGACTCATATTGTTCCGGGCATTCAGTCATTCCAGTGTTTCAGTTCCAATAAGAGCTTTGTGCTGAATTTGGAGCATACAAGGATTCGATTTGATGGGGACTCTAAAGGAGTCTCCACTTTTTTGTTGAAGTCTCTCTTCCTTTGATAGTGCATCTCCTAATACATGACATTTCAAATTAAATTGCCAAACATTCTGAGGCTCTAACGCAGGGGTGTCAAACATGCAGTCCAGGAGCCAAATCAGGCCCCCGGGGGTCTCCTATCAGGCCCCAAGCAACTGTCTGTCATCTACTTCCTTCTCCTTCTCGTGCTTCCTTCTGCATCACAGCTTGCTTTGCCAGGCTTGCTCAATGGCACAGGAGCTACAGAGCAAAACCTCTATTTTTTCCATTGGCTGAGGCTCCTCCCTTGGGGATGAAGGGGGGAGAAATAGCTTGCTTTGCCAGGCTCTCTCAGTTGCACAGCAGAGCTACTGAGCCAAGCCATTCTTCCTTCTACTGGCTAAGGCTCCTCCCTCTCCTTCCCCCAGGGAAGGAAGGAAAGAGCCAGAGTTTCCTTTTACCCAGTTCCCTGTATTGCACAAGAGAGATACAAAGAAAGCACCATTAATACCAACGAGGTCTAATGTTTTAAGCATGTTTTATTTTAAGCCTTTAAAAATTCTTTGTGTTTGTCTGTGTCATTTATAAAGTGTATATCTCTGCTACGTAATCTTAAATCTTAAAGGGAGATTAACATGTGGAATTCACTGCCACAGGAGGTGGTGGCGGCCACAAGCATAGCCACCATCAAGAGGGGGTTAGATAAAAATATGGAGCAGAGGTCCGTCAGTGGCTATTAGCCACAGTGTGTGTATATATATATAATTTTTTTTTCGCCACTGTGTGACACAGACTGTTGGACTGGATGGGCCATTGGCCTGATCTAACATGGCTTCTCTTGGAGAGCCAGTTTGGTGTAGTGGCTGAGTGTGCGGACTCTTATCTGGGAGAACCGGGTTTGATTCCCCACTCCTCCACTTGCACCTGCTAGCATGGCCTTGGGTCAGCCATAGCCCTGGCAGAGGTTGTCCTTGAAAGGGCAGCTGCTGTGAGAGCCCTCTCCAGCCCCACCCACCTCACAGGGTGTCTGTTGTGGGGGAGGGAGATAAAGGAGATTGTGAGCCGCTCTGAGACTCTGAGTGGAGGGTGGGATATAAATCCAATATCTTCATCTACCTCACAGGGTGTCTGTTGTGGGGGAGGAAGGGAAAGGAGATTGTGAGCCGCTCTGAGACTTTTCGGAGTGGAGGGCGGGATATAAAGCCAATATCTTCATCTACCTCACAGGGTGTCTGTTGTGGGGGAGGAAGGGAAAGGAGATTGTGAGCCGCTCTGAGACTTTTCGGAGTGGAGGGCGGGATATAAAGCCAATATCTTCATCTACCTCACAGGGTGTCTGTTGTGGGGGAGGAAGGAAAAGGAGATTGTGAGCCGCTCTGAGACTCTGAGTGGAGGGTGGGATATAAATCCAATATCTTCATCTACCTCACAGGGTGTCTGTTGTGGGGGAGGAAGGGAAAGGAGATTGTGAGCCGCTCTGAGACTTTTCGGAGTGGAGGGCGGGATATAAAGCCAATATCTTCATCTACCTCACAGGGTGTCTGTTGTGGGGGAGGAAGGTAAAGGAGATTGTGAGCCGCTCTGAGACTCTTCGGAGTGGAGAGTGGGATATAAATCCAATATCATCATCTTCTTCTTCTTATGTTCTTATGTTCTTAAATGCGTACACACATGGCCCAGCCCGACAAGGTCTCATTTATGTCCAATCCAGCCCTCATAACAATGAGTTTGACACCCCTGTTACAGTGTAACAGGTTCACGTAGTTCAGTTAATGGAATATCAAGAGCAAGGGTAGTTGCAGATTTTTTTTACTCCAGGCGTAATGTCAATTCATATTACATTAGTTTACATAGGAAAAGCAGGTATTTGCTGGAGGGGAAATGATTGCAGTGAAGTGAAGGCATGGGGCATGGAGGAGACCCTCTTGCAAAGCATTAGGGGAGGAGTAGGAAGAGGCAGAACCTCCCCCTGTAGTGCATACCAAGGGAAGGAGGAAGGACAAGAAATATCCCAATGCCGCTACCTGTCCAGCAATGCTGGACCCTGGCACTAACACTGCAGCTGCATATGTTGCATTGGATTCTGGGAAATCTTCCAGAGCACTAGCCATCTCTGTCAGATGTTGCTGCTGCCTCCCTGCGTGAACTCCTGTGGAATACTAGCGCATGCCCAAGATCCCCTCCCTTGTGGAGGAGGCGCTTTGGAGGGACATGAGAATTTCCCAGCGCACACTGCAAAATCTCTGTGTCAACAGCAGCTCCCCAAAGACTCAGGAAAGGTCTCTCTCCATCAGCTCTGCCGGCTGAGGGCAGAAACAGTCACTTGCAGTTGGCAATCTTATCCGGAGGGCAGGGTTTGGGGAGGGTCCTAAGGTTGCCTGGTCTGTGTTGGAAAATACCTGGAGACTTTGGAGGTGGATCCGGGAGAGGGCGGGGTTTGGGGAGGGGAGGGGCCTCAGCAGGGTACAACGCCATAGAGCAGGGTGTCAAACTCATTTGTTATGAGGGCCAGATCTGACATAAATGAGACCTTGTTGGGTCAGGTCATGTCAAGTTGGGCTGGGCCATGTCAGGCCAGGCCATGTACCTATTTAAGATTAGGGAACAAAGATATAAACTTTATAAAGGACACAAACACAAAACATGCTTAAAACCTCAGCACTTGTTGGTCTTATTTTTATTTCTCCCATGGGATCCAGGGAACTGGGCAAAGGACGTTCTGGATCTTTCCTTCCTTCCCCAGGGGACTGGGTGGGGGAGGAGCATCAGCTAATAGAAGAAAGAAAGGCTTGGCTCAGTAGCTCTGC
Organism: Heteronotia binoei; assembly: GCF_032191835.1. Classification (NCBI taxonomy): domain Eukaryota; kingdom Metazoa; phylum Chordata; class Lepidosauria; order Squamata; family Gekkonidae; genus Heteronotia; species Heteronotia binoei. Next base: position 188,771,229 of record NC_083224.1, on the reverse strand, counting down.
TGTGTGATTGAGAGAGCCTGGAAAAACAAGCTCTGCCTCCCCCCCTTTCTCCCAAAGGAGGAGCCTCAGCCAATGGAGAAAACAGAGGTTTTGCTCTGTGAGTGAAGAAGTTCTTCCTTTTATCTGCTGTAAGCCTACTACTCATTAATTTCACTGAGTGCCCACGAGTTCTTGCATTGCGAGAAAGGGAGAAAAGACTTCTTTCTCTACCTTTTCTATCCCATGCATAATCTTGTAAACCTCTATCATGTCACCCCCTCAGTCATTTCTCCAAGCTAAAGAGCCCTAATCTCTTGAACCTTTCTTCATAGGTCCAAGTGGGCAGCTGTGTTCGTCTGAAGCAATAGAACAAAGCAGTGACTCTACATCCCAACTCACTGCCCACTTTCTCTATATTTAAAGATGACTTGCCATTCCAATTTTGTCTGATGGAGTCTGCCTAGAGCACATGAAAGCTTACATTCTGAATAAAACTTAGTTGGTCTTAAAGGTGCAGCTTGTGTACTGCTTTGTTCTCTTTCTTCATAGGGAAAGTGTTCCATCCCCTTAATAATTTTAGTTGCTGAAGTCCTACATTTTGCAGATAAATCCAGTGTGTGTGTGCTGGCTGCAGACTGAGAGACACTATCTCACTGCTTTAAGTTAAAGACAGATTTCTTTTGGTTGGGAGGGTGACTCTCAGCTGAGGAATTGTGCAACACCGAACGTTTCCATGTCATAAAAGGAGCTCATAGCACTCGCCCAGCTCCATCCACTCTGTCCCTTAATCAAATTGAGGGGACAAAGGCTGAGAATTGTGATTTTTGTGTGTGTGTGTGACTCCCCCTCCATGGCAAATTTTACAGCAAAAGCTGCTGAAAATTGGGCCCGATGCTTATTGCAACCGTAAATGGTTTTCTCTCAGCACCGTTCATTCTGTTCGCAGAAAGCCCCACAGTTGGGAGCTCTATGCGCGAATTCCTTCCAGGCCCCAGCCTGGCGGGCCGCCCTGGATTTGGGCACCCTTCCTGCCTGGACGCTTCTTCGCAGTCATTTTTCTTCCATCCAACTTGGAGCGGCCTCACCTGTCATTTCTTGAGTCTCTGCAGAGCTGGATGGGATTAGAATGCTCAACATGCAAATGGGACGATGAGGGCTCTGTGATCTTTGGCAGGCTCTGATCCGTCCTGACAGCAAAGTTCTGTCCCAGAAAGAGGATCCACCAGCTGCATGTTGGCTGACCCGCTTAGAAAAAAAACAGGTTTTTCCAATTTACATTGGAAATGCACATACATTCCAAAGAGGCTGCCTTTTAGAGAGCGTAAGAGGATGAATTGTTTAGCCGGAATGGCTCACACCTCCTCTCCTGAGTCACTGGCCCAATCAGTCACTGGCCCAATCAGAAGCTGGCGAGCCCCAAGCAGTATATCATGTAGAGACATAATGGGCAGCCTTCCCTGAGAATAGTTAAAGAAGCTGAGGAAGATGAGTTCTTCATGCAGAGATGTAGCTAGCGGGCAATCTCGTCAGAAGATTAAACCCTCTGTCAGGTCTGTACATTGGAAGTGCTGGATAATCTGACCCCGTCCAAAGGAGACGCAGATGAGGAGGCCATCCGCAGCAGGGATGCAGGGATACAACAGGCAGCCTCCTACATGTCTGCAATGGGAATGGACCATCCAGTCACATAGGATACAGAGACAGGCTGGAATTGTTCCAGAAAATGGGAGCCCAGAGCCACCCCACAAGAAACTTGGGGAGAAACAAAGGAAAATGCTGCGTGAGCCCTTCAGGTCTTATTTAACCGTACTCCTTTAGGCCCACCCCTCAGCCTGGCCACACCCCTTCCTGAAAAGGCAGAGGCAAAGGCCTTAAAATACTGCTGAGGATGTTGGAAGGTTCTTGGGGCCCAAGGAAAATTAGGACTACAAATCTGTTCAAGCTAAGGTTGCCAGGTTCAACTCACGAAATATCTGGGGACTTTGGGGGGTGCAGCCAGGAGACTTTGAGGGTGGAGCCAGGACCAAGGGTGTGACAAGCACAACTGAACTCCGAAGGGAGTTCTGGCCATCACATTTAAAGGGACCACAATCCTTTTAACTGCCTTTCCTCCGTTTGGAAATTATGAAGGATAGGGGCACCTTCTTTGATGATGATGATGATGATGATGAAGATATTGGATTTCTATCCCGCCCTCCACTCCGAAGAGTCTCAGAGCGGCTCACAATCTCCTTTCCCTTCCTCCCCCACAACAGACACCCTGTGAGGTGGGTGGGGCTGGAGAGGGCTCTCACAGCAGCTGCCCTTTCAAGGACAACCTCTGCCAGAGCTATGGCTGACCCAAGGCCATTCCAGCATTCTTTGGGGGCTCATAGTATTGAACCCCCTGGTCCAATCTTTTTGAAACTTCAGGGGTGTTTTGAGGAGAGGCACTGAACACTATGCTGAATATTTGGTGCCTCTACCTCAAAAAAACAGCCCTCCTAGAGCCCCAGATGCACACAGATTGATTCTCCATTGTACCCTATAGGGACCGGTCTCCATAGGGTATAATGGAGTGCCCAGCAGACATTTCCCTTCCCCCACCCCCATTTTCTGATGACCCTGAAGTGGGGGAGTGCCTCCAAATGGAGGGATCCCCTGCCCCCAACTGGGAATTGGCAATCCTAGTACTGAAGCAATTGCAGCCTGCGCCCCTCCCCCCCCACCAGGGCTTCCATTCAGGGCAGATAAGGCAGCTCCCACCACAGGCCTGAGCCCCACCGTCGGTTTCTTTCTTCTCTTTTTGAAGCCTGTCCCTCCCTCTGCTTCTCTCAACAGCAAATTCCAAGAGCAAAGTCCATTTTTGGAAACGTTCAAGCAGTCAATGGCACCCTACTGGCCAGCAAGGCTACGAAGAGGGGCTGAGGCAAGAAGCTCGGGACGTGGTGGGGACTTTCTTAAAGGTGCCAACCACCAGGCGGGGCCTGGATATCCCCCAGAATTACAGCTCATCTCCAGAGCGCAGAGATCAGTTCCCCTGAAGAAGAGGGCTGTTTTAGTGGGTAGACGATGCCATTTTACCCCAATAAGCTCTGTCCCTTCTCCAAACCTCGCCCAGCCCAGGTTCCACCCCCCAAATCTCCAGGAGTCTGTGCTTGAGGATCTCAATCCCTGGAACAGAGGGATGCCAACCTCCAGGAGGGACCTGAGGATCCCTCAAAATCACAGCTCATCTCCAGACTACAGAGATCAGTTCCCCTGGAGAAAACAGCTGCTTTGGAGGGTGGATTCGATGGCGTACCCCACTGAAGTCCCTGCCCTCTCAAAGCTCCATTCCTAAATTTCCAGGAGTTTAATCATAGAATCACAGAATTGGAAGGGGCCATAAAGGCCATCTAGTCCAACCTCCTGCTCAATGCAGGATCAGCCTAGAGCAGGGGTGGCCAACCTGTCACTCAGGAGCCACGTGTGGCTCTTTCACATGCATTGTGTGGCTCTAAAAGCCCCCACTGCCCCATCGGCTGGCTTGGAAAAGGCATTTTCCTCTTTAAATCATTTCTCCGAGCCAAGCCAGCAGGTGGCTTGGAGAACACATTTAAAGCTAAGGTTGCTTTCTTGCCACCTCTCCCTCCCACCTCCCATCTGTTTTCCTGCCTTTTTTGGTACCATTGCCAGGTCTGGGTTGGAAAATACCTGGAGACTTTTGGGGGTGGATCTGGGAGAAGGCGGGTTTGGAAAGGGGAGGGGCCTCAGCGTAGTGCAATGCCATAGAATCCACCCTTCAAAGCAGCCATTTTCTCTAGGGGAGCTGATCTCTGCCAGCTGGAGATCAGTTGTAAATACAGGAGATCTGACTCCAAGCCCCACCTGGATGCTGGCAGCCTTCCTGGCTTGCGGTTCTCAGACATCTGACGTTTATTCTATGTGGCTCTTGCATTAAGCAAATTTGGCTACCCCTGGCCTAGAGCATCCCTGACAAGTGTTTATCCAGCTGCTGCTTACAGCTTGCCGGTGAGGGGGAGCTCACACCTCCCTTGGTGGCAAATCAAACTGTTGAACAACTCGTACTGCAAAAGAGTTTTTCCTAATATCCAGCTGGTAGCTTCCCACCCTTGTCTCCAGACTCAAGATTCCTAAGCCCCTCAACCTTTCCTCAGAGGGCTTGGTCTCCAGGCCCCTGATCGTGCTCATCACTCTCCTCTACACCTGCTCCAATCTGGATTTGGCAACCGTAACTCCCCCACCTCCCCCCCGATGACCAGGGGAATCTGGTGGCCCAATTGCCACAGTGGCCCTGTGAGGCAAACCACCCCCCCCAGGTCAACCTGGGACAGCTCATTGGAGAAAGTCCAGAAAAGGGCAACTAGAATGATTAAAGGGCTGGAACACTTTCCCTATGAAGAAAGGTTGAAACTCTTGGGGCTCTTTAGCTTGGAGAAACGTCGACTGCGGGGCGACATGATAGAGGTTTATAAGAAAATGCGTGGGATGGAGAAAGTAGAGAAAGAAGTACTTTTCTCCCTTTCTCACAATACAAGAACTCGTGGGTATTCGATGAAATTGCTGAGCAGACAGGTTAAAACGGATAAAAGGAAGTACTTCTTCACCCAAAGGGTGATTAACATGTGGAATTCACTGCCACAGGAGGTGGTGGCGGCCACAAGCATAGCCACCTTCTAGAGGGGGTTAGATAAAAATATGGAGCAGAGGTCCATTAGTGGCTATTAGCCACAGTGTGTCTGTGTATGTGTGTGTATATATATATATATATATATATATATATATATATATATATATATATAAATTTTGCCACTGTGTGACACAGAGTGTTGGACTGGATGGGCCATTGGCCTGATCCAACATGGCTTCTCTTCTGTTCTTATGTGACACAGAGTGTTGGACTGGATGGGCCATTGGCCTGATCCAACATGGCTTCTCTTATGTTCTTATGACACCTGAGGGGGAAATATCTCTTTTCCACACCCCCTGAGGGAACCGCCAGCCCTTTGCTGGAAACCTTCTGTTCTGGATCTAAGTTTGGAAAGGGGCGAAGGGACCTACGACAGACAAAACTCTTGCTCCAGAGGGATGGGTTCCCGGCAGCCTCACTCCGGGCTGCCATCCCAAAGAGGCCCTGGCACCCAGCCAGGGAGCCAGCTGTTCCCTGTGGGAAGGACGAGGGCTCGTGGAAAAGTTCCAGCACAAAATGGAGCGGAAACTGGCCCAGGGCTTGCCAGAACACTGGGTGGGGGGGGGGGGGCTATGTCAACTAATGGGTGCAGGGGATGGGCGGTGAGACACAGCCGGAAGGCTGAGCAGCCCCACCTCTACACCAATTAATGGTATCTCTTTGGGCTGTAAGAATGGCAGACCCATCAGCCCAGTATCCTGTTTCCAAGAGAGGCCTCTAGGATAATCGCAAGCCAGGCTGGAACAGCTTTCCCCTCATCTTCTGTCCTCAGCACCCGATGAATATGAGATAAAATAGAACCTCCATATCCTGAAGTAGTCTATGCTTTCCCTGATAGCAGCCAAGGTAGAGCCAAAAAAAGAACCAACTTTCCTTGTAAGAACATAAGAAGAGACCTGCTGGACCAGACCAGTGGTCCATCTCATCCAGCCTCCCACAGTGGCCAACCAGTTCCTCTGGAGGGTCAGTAACAGGGCACAGACGCCAAGGCCTTCCCCTGATGGCTCTGGGATTCAGAGGCTTAGTGTCTCTGAATGTGGATGGTTCCCCTCAGTCTCCATGGCAAGTCGCCACTGACAGATTTATCCTCCATGAATCTATCTAATCCCCTTTTCAAGCTGTTTATTCCTGTGGCCATTGCTACACTCTCTGGCGGCAAACTCCACTTTTTAATCACTCTCTGCATCAAGTAGCATTTCCTTTTGTCTATCCAGTTTGGAGAGCCAGTTTGGTGTAGTGGTTAAGTGTGCGGACTCTTATCTGGGAGAACCGGGTTTGATTCCCCACTCCTCCACTTGCACCTGCTGGAATGGCCTTGGGTCAGCCATAGCTCTGGCAGAGGTTGTCCTTGAAAGGGCAGCTGCTGTGAGAGCCCTCTCCAGCCCCACCCACCTCACAGGGGGTCTGTTGTGGGGGAGGAAGGTAAAGGAGATTGTGAGCCGCTCTGAGACTCTTCGGAGTGGAGGGCGGGATATAAATCCAATATCTTCATCTTCTTCTTCATCTTCTATCCTGTAGCAAAAGTTCTGCCCTGTAGCAGAAGTCATAAACAGGGCATGGCGCCTTCTCCTCTTTTTGTGCTTTGGAAAGGGATGGGCCACGACTTAGTGATAGAGGCTCTGCTTGACACGCAGAAGGTCCCAGGTTCGATCCCCGGCATCTCCAGTTAAAAAGGACCAGGCAACAGGTGATGTGAAAGACCTCAGCCTAAGACCCTGGAGAGCTCCTGCCAGTCTGAGCAGACAGTACTGACCTTGATGGGCCAAGGGTCTGATTCAGTAGAAAGCAGCTTCATGTATGTTCAGGTGAAAGACTGATTGCTCCTGAACATGGAAGTTCCATTTCTCAGTCAGATCTGCTAGCTATTGATCAGCCAGTCTTCCATTAAATTTGTGTCATCCAGTTGGGCATCATCAGAATTCTCTCCAAGAATTTGGGAAGCATCCTTGGCTAAAGACACCTGGAAGATTGAAATCAAGTAAGAACTCAGAAGGCAGGACCAGAACCAATGGGTTGAAATTAAATCAGAAGAGTTTTTGGCTCTACATTAGGAAGAACTTCCTGACAGAGCAGTTCCTTGGTGGAACAGGCTTCCTCGGGAGATAGTGGGCTCTCCTTCCTTGGAGGTTTTTAAACAGAGGCTAGATGACCATCTGATAGCAATGAAGATCCTGTGAATTTAGGGGGAGGTATTTGTGAATTTCCTGCATTGTGCAAGGGGTTGGACTAGATGACCGTGGAGGTCCCTTCCAACTCTATGATTCTATGATGCTAACTCACTAGGGCGTAGCACTGGGCAAACTCTTTCCTTCACCTGAGAGATGATGATAATAGAATCATAGAGTTGGAAGGAACCTCCAGGGTCATCTAGTCCAACCCCATGCACAATGTAGGAAACCCACAAATACCTACCCCAAATGATAATGAGTACCATGGAAGACTGGCTGATCGATAGCTAGCATTAATGATAATGAGTATCACTGGCCTACCTTGCAGGGATGTTGCACAAACCAATTTATCCTGCTTCCCCCAAGTTATGGAGGAGGGACAAAGAGTAAAGACAGAACTTGAAAGCCCCGCCCCCTCCAGTAAAATCCTGCTTTCTCCACCTGCCTGAGATTTTTCAGTTTAAAGATAAGTTTTATAGCCCAAAGGACTAGAAACTTGCCAGGGCTTTTTTTGAATAGGAACGCACAGGAATACAGTCTCAGTTAGCTTGGCATCAGGGAGTGTGGCCTAATATGCAAATAAGTTCCTGCTGGAGAGCCACTTTGGTGTAGTGGTTAAGTGCGTGAACTGAGAGAACCGAGTATGATTCTCCACTCCTCCGCGCAGCAGCTGCTGGAATGGCCTTGGGTCAGCCATAGCTCTCACATGAGTTGTCCTTAAAAGGGCAGCTTCTGGGAGAGCTCTCTCAGTCCCACTTACCTCACAGGGTGTCTGTTGTGTGTGTGTGGAGAGGGGGGAAGGCAAAGGAGATTGTGAGCTGCTCTGAGACTCTGAGATTCAGAGTACAGAGTGGGACATAAATCCAATCTCTTCTTTTTCTTCTGGGATTTTTCTACAAAAAGCCCTGTGTGAAACCATGGTGGTGTTCGGGGGTGTGGCCTAACATGCAAATGAGTCCCTGCTGGGCTTTTTCTACCAAAAAGCCCTGCTTATCCCTTAAAAAAAAACTTAAATAGAGAATCAGGATATTGAATTCTCCACCCATCGCCAAAGGCTATGCACGTGCAGGGAACCAGGGAATAACCCAGCCCCAGATGCCCAGGCCTCCCTTGCTCGGCGACGCTCTTTGTTCCGCCTTCAAGACTGCTTCCACCTTCCATGTCAGAGCTGAAGCCGGGTGAAAACTGAGCTCTGCGGGGCTGCCTCCAGTTCTTGTTCCGGTTTCCCCAGATCGAAAAGCCGAGGACGTCTATCTTCCGGAAGCAGAACGCCAGCACGGCTAACTCTTTTGGTTCGTGGGAGGACATCCGCTGTCTTGTTTTGCCGAAACCCAGCAGAACAAGAACCGGAGAGAAACCACAGCCTCCCTCCCCACCGCCCCACCCCCGATCCCTGAGCATCTGCGCTGCCATTTCCTAGTAACCAGGGGATAGGGTTGCCAAGTCCAATTCAAGAAATATCTGGGGACTTTGGGGGTGGGGCCAGGAGACTTTGGGGGCGGGGCCAGGAGCACGGGTGTGACAAGCAGAATTGAACTCCAAGGGAGTTCTGGCCATCACATTTAAAGGGACAGCACACCTTTTAAAATGCCTTCCTTCCATAGAAAATAATGAAGGATAGGGGCACCTTCTTTTGGGGCTCGTAGAATTGGACCCCCCGGTCCAATACTTTTGAAACTTGGGAGGCATTTTGGGAAGAGGCACTGGATGCTATACTGAAAATTTGGCACCTCTACCTCAAAAAACAGCCCCCCCCAGAGCCCCCGATACCCGTGGATCAATTCCCCATCATTCCTTAAGGGAATTGTTCATGGAGGTGCATAATGGCTGTGGGGGAAGCCTGTAAAACCGGGGGATCCCCCGCTGGGACCTGGGGATTGGGAAGCCTACCAGGGGAACTTGGGGTCTGCAGTGCTTCTGTAGTCATCAACCAGGTTTCTGAGGACTGCGCTTCCATGTAACCGCAACGTCCAGCCCCCAAACGGCCTGCTGACTTCACAGATGCAGGTTTGGTGATGGAGTCTAACATAGGGTTGCCAATCCCCAGGTGGGGGCAGGGGATCCCCTGGTTTGGAGGCCCTCCCCCCGCTTCAGGGTCATCAGAAAGTGGGGGGTGGGAATGTCTGCTGGGCACTCCATTCCCTATGGAGACTGAATCTCACAGGGTAAAATGGAGAATTGATCTGCAGGTATCTGGGATTTTGGGGGTCCCTGTTTTTTGATGAAGAGCCACCAAATTTGCAGTATAGCATCCGATGCCTCTCCTCAAAACACCCTCCAAGTTTCAAAAAGATTGGACCAGCGGGTCCACTTCTATAAGCCCCCAAAGAAGGTGCCCCTATCCTTCATTATTTCCAATGGAGGGAAGGCATTTAAAAGGTTTGCAGTCTCTTTAAATGTGATGGACAGAACTTCCTTTGGAGTTCAGTTATGCTTAGAATCATAGAATTGGAAGGGACCTCCAGGGTCATCTAGTCCAACTCCCTGCACAATGCAGGAAACTCACAAATACTGCCGTCCCCCCCTAAATTCACAGGATCCTCATTGCTGTCAGATGGCCATCTAGCCTCTATTTAAAAAACCTCCAAGGAAGGAGATCGAACCACCTCCGAGGAAGCCTCTTTCACTGAGGAACTGCTCTAACGGTCAAGAAGTTCTTCCTAATGTTGAGCCGGAAACTCTTTTGATGTAATTTCAACCCACTGGTTCTGGTCCTACTTTCTGGGGCCACAGAAAACAATCCCACACCATCCTCTATATGATAGCCATTCAAGTACTTGAAGAAGACTGCAGATTTATACCCCGCCCTTCTCTCTGAATCAAGTCAAATCAAGTCAGAGCGGCTTACAATCTCCTATATCTTCTCCCCCCACAACAGACACCCTGTGAGGTGGGTGGGGCTGAGAGGACAGCTCCTACAAGAGCTATGGCTGACCCAAGGCCATTCCAGCAGCTGCAAGTGGAGGAGTGGGGAATCAAACCCACTTCTCCCAGATAAGAGTCCACACACTTAACCATGACACCCATCTGGATGGTGATCATATCACCTCTCAGCCACCTCCTCTCCAGGCTAAACATGCCCAGCTCCTTCAACCTTTCCTCATAGGACTTGGTCTCCAGACCCCTCACCATCTTTGTCACCCTCCTCTGGACCTGTTCCAGCTTCTCTATATCCTTCTTAAAACGTGGTACCCAAAACTGAACACAATACTCCAGGAGAGGTCTTACCAGAGCAGAGTAAAGCAATACCATCACATCACGGGATCTGGACACTATACTTCTGTTGATACAGCCCAAAATTCCATTTGCCTTTTTAGCCACCGCATCACACTGTTGACTCATGTTCAGCATATGAGCCACTAAGACCCCCAGATCCTTTTCGCACATACTACTGCTAAGACAAGTCCCCCCATCCTATAGCCATGCATTAGATTTTTCCTACCTGTCAAGCATGGCTAATTCTGATCAATAACTGATGGGTTTCTGGCCTGACATAAGCAGGCCTGGGTAAGATCATACAGAACCAAATGCTGCTAGTTTATTATCCTGTTAGTTTATTATCCTTTCCTGGCCCCTCTTTGTTTTATGACTGTTAATTACAGGGACCAAGCAATCAGCACCTTCCCATGAATCCTCCCGCGGGAGGAAGCGCCATCTAGGCAATGCAAGGCCGAGTACCTGATAACTCCCTGGGAATGTATGTAGTTTTGATACTTTATGTGTGAATGCTCCCTTGTTTCCCCTCCCCGTAGGAATCCCTTTGAAGTGTATCTTAAAACTTGTGTATCAATGTATTGGTTTCATTCTTCTCAAGCCAAGGCTTGAGCCAAAGTAGCGGTCTATCAATAAACGTAGTCTTTGTATCAACTTCGACTCGTCATTGAATCCGACATTTTGAGAAGAATCCTTTTTGAAGCTTAACCACCCTGGCTACTTTGTAACCGAATGGCTGAAAAGATTCCAGGAGGTGGTGAGCTTCCCGATCTTGAAGACGGGGTGCCCGTACCGTGGCATGTGCTGGACGCCCGGAGAGCAGCAGGCTCACCTCCCCAGATCCAGCAGCTCCTGGTCACACCCTGGCAGTGGCAACTGCGGACCTCCACCACCACGATGGACGAGACACCGGTGCGGAGAGAAGCCATCCTAACCCGACACATGCGCCGGGTAAAGATAGCCAACGCAGGGGCCAGCAACCCGGGACCGATGGAGCCGGAGGAGATTGATACCATCGTGGTCGTTCCTCTACCAGACGGGGATCCCGATCTGGGGGAGAGGGATCCTGAGGCCCCGGCCCCGAAGGAGGAGGATGAGGTGGCCCGCGAGTTCCGTGCGATGGTCCGCAAAGAGGTGGAGGCCGTGGCCAAGGGATTGAGGGACGAGATGCAGGCGATGACCAGTCTTAATCTGGTCCCGAAGTGAAAGATAATGATCTTTTACCTTAACGACATTTATTATTAATTACACCGTCCACTCTGTCTTCAGATGTTATTATAGTCCATAGAAAGCTGGAACCTTGATGAGTTTATGTCACATCAATGACTCCGGAGATTCTTTGTAGACGATGGAATGCAAACTCTCATTGGGGATCCTTCAAAGCCGAAAAAAAAAAAACCCTCCTGGGATCTCATCAGCCAAAGTAAGTCCCCTCGCATTGCTATGCATGTCTTAGACAGATTCCTTGCTGGAAAATGTAGGCAGCAGGCATTCTCTCTCTCTCTCTCTCTCTCTCGGCTTGACTTCGCGAACGAAGATTTAAGAAAGGTGCAGTAGTCCACGTCTGTTGCAGGTTCGCTGGTGGCTGACAAGACCAATGCGGGACAGGCAGGGAAAAGTCCGGCCACAGTGGCTGCAGGGAAAAGTCTGATTTGGGGTTGGTGCTGTAGCAGGCATTAAGGTGCCTATTATGCCCAAAACAAAGATCACAGTCTGCTCCTCTTAAGAGAAACAGGTCAGCTCATCATGCTCCAACTCCAAAAGCCATCTGACATTCATATCTTGTGACTCTCAAACATCTGATGTTTATTCTATGTGGTTCTTATGTGAATTAAGTCTGGCCACCCCTGCTCAAAACTTTCTGCATGGTTAGCTGTGCTCCGAGCAAACCAGCAGTGCACCTCCCAAACCAGCATTGAACCCACATCCTGAATTTCATTCTTGCAAACCTCAGCTGGGGAGCTTTCCTGTCCTTCCCTGAAAGAACACACTTCCTCTCCCCCTCCCACCTTCTCATTTTGATGCTGAACATCTGCCTGAGTGGAAAGTTCTGTGGAGGATTTGAAAGTTCATGTGTTGTTGGGTAGCATTTTGGTTGCTCTGAGTAAAAGGTTATTTGATGATTGTTTCTTTGGGGAATTTTTCTGTGACCCCACAGGTCTACCTACAGTCTTTGCTGGAACACTTAACTTTCCGGAGTTCTGGCCCAACAGCATGTGGGTCAGTTTTCATTCCACCTAAGGCAGATGCACCAATATGTTTTCTTATTTGTTGAGGATAAGGGTTGCCAATCCCCAGGTGGGTAGCAGGGGAGCCCCTAAGGGTTCTGTGACTAAACCAGCCTCCAATATGCTCAACAAATTTTCATTAAAGTTTATAACAGAAACATAAACAAACACTTAGAGCAATAAATTGTACATAAGATGAAATCATACAATATGCATGGTCCTTAGAAAGGACAAAATAGGTGAAGTACAACAATATGCACAGTCTTTCTTGGGACCAGTACTCCTTCAAATGGTTACAACCAAGAACTGGCAAGATAAAGTCTTCTTCACGAATCGCTGGAGCACCACAGTATAAACATCACTTACATTGCATTTGAAGGATTGAGTTCCATTGTCAATTTTGTAAAAAAATTTTTTGCATTAAACCTGTGGAAGCTTCTGAGAAACGGAGGCAGAGAGGCGCCGCCTTCGTAGCTGTCTGCTACTGTTGGCTTTTTTTCTACAGCAGTTTGATTCGTGAAGAAGACTCTATCTTGCCAGTTCTTGGTTGTAACCATTTGAAGGAGTACTGGTCCCAAGAAAGACTGTGCATATTGTTGTACTTCACCTATTTTGTCCTTTCTAAGGACCATGCATATTGTATGATTTCATCTTATGTACAATTTATTGCTCTAAGTGTTTGTTTATGTTTCTGTTATAAACTTTAATGAAAATTTGTTGAGCATATTGGAGGCTGGTTTAGTCACAGAACCCTTAGGGGCTCCCCTGCTAGTCATTTATCTGTGATTCTCTATTGTTATTGGGTTGCTTAATCCCCAGGTGGGGGCAGGGGATCCCCCAGTTTGGAGGCCCTCCCCCCACTTCAGGGTCATCAGAAAGTGGGGGAGGGTGATGTCTGCTGGACACTCCATTATTTATTTATTTATTTAGTGGACTTATATCCCGCCCTTCCCACCGAAGTGTCTCATTATTCCCAATGGAGATCAATTTCCCTAGGGCAGGGGTGTCAAACATGCGGCCCAGGGGCCAAATCAGGCCCCTGAAGGGCTCCTATCAGGCCCCCAAGCAACTGACTGTCATCTGCTTCCTTCTCCCTCTCCCTTGCTTCCTTCTGCATCACAGCTTGCTTCGCAAGGCTTGCTCAAAATCACACAGGAGTCACAGAGCAAAACCTCTTTTTTCCCATTACCTGAGACTCCTTCCCTTGGGGAGGAAGAGATGGGGAGGCAGAGCTTGCTTTGCCAGGCTCTCTCAATCACACAGCACAGCTACTGAGCCAAGCCACTCTTCCTTCTATTGGCAGTGGCTCCTTCCCCACCTGCTTCCCTGGGGAAGGAAGGAAAGAGCCAGAGCTTCCTTTGCCGAGTTCCCCAGATTCCATGGGACAAATACAAAGAAAGCACCTTTATTTATTTTGTATTTATATTTATTTATTTTTCGTATTTATATCCCACCCTCCCCGCCGAAGCAGGCTCACCAACAAGTGCTAATGTTTTAAATGTGTGTTATATTAAGGTTTTTTTTGTAAAAAAAAAATCTTTAATTGTGTTTGTGTCCTTTATATAGTTTATACCTCTGCTACGTAATCTAAAATAGGAACACACACGGCCCATCCCAACAAGGTCTCATTTATGTCAGATCTGGCCCTCAAAACAAATGAGTTTGACACCCTTCCCTAGGGTATAATAGAGAATTAATCCACTGGTATCTGGGGCTTGGGGGGCTGTGTTTTGAGATAGAGGCACCAAATTTTTAGCATAGCATCCAGTGACACTCCCCAAAATACCCCCCAAATTTCAAAGAGATTGGACCAGGGGGTCCAATTCTATGAGCCCCAAAAGAAGGTGCCCCTATCCTTCATTATTTATTTTCAATGGAGGGAAGGCCTCTCAAAAGGTGTACGGTCTCTTTAAATATGATAGTCAGAACTCCCTCTGGAGTTCAATTCTGCTTGTCACAACCTTGCTCCTCGCTCCATCCCAATGTCTCCTGGCTCCACCCCCAGTGTCCCCAGATCTTTCTTTAATTGGACCTGGCAACGCTACTTTGCTGAGGCATTAACTCTCTAGATTTCTGGCCCGACAGCATGCGGGTCAGTTTTTATTCCACCTAAGGCAAACCACCCCGTAAAAACTCTGCTGTGAAAACGTTGTGAAAGCAACGTCACCTCAGAGTTGGAAATGACTGGTGCTTGCACAGACTACCTCCCCCCCCCCTTTTTTTAAGGCAGATGCGCCAATATGTTTTCTTCTTTGTTGAGGATGTTTTTTATTTATTTTTTTATTTTCCTATTTCTTTTCAGGCATGTTTGCAGTGTTTGAACATTATTGGCCTAAAGCAGCTCCGCCCCCCTCCGGGAATGTGGTGCCGAGGGTGCCAGGGTGTCTGCCAACACCTTTTCTGGTGCCCACCATTTGTTTTTAGGAAATGGGCAGAGCCAGCTAGGGCTTTTGCCCAGCAAAGCTTTTGATGAACTACTGGAGATTTGATTATCTGTGCAGATTCCCCCCTCCCCCACCAACAGTGCCGGATTAAACCCTGTGAGGCCCCTAGGCAGTTGAAATCTCATGGGCCGCCTTGCAAATTATTTCTGAGTCAGAGTGCCCACCTTGCCACCCACAGCCCCCACTGCAGCCTGCAGGCATCTTCTTCAAAGTCCCTTTGACAAAGCTGCAGGGGAGAGGCAAATTTGGCGACGAGGCCACCAGCAGCCACACCAGGCAAGTCGGGCAAAGAGCGGCTCAGTTGCTGGCTGTGCCTGCAGGGGGGAAACCTGCGGGGAAAGCTGGCCTGGAGCCCCTAAAGGCAGGGGGGTCCATAGGCCAGTGCCTACTTGCCTAATTGTTAATCCAGCCCTGCCCCCCAACCCAGTATTGCTTTGGCAGCAGCTGCCCCACAGCACAAAGACCTGGAGAGCCAGTTTGGTGTAGTGGTTAAGTGTGCGGACTCTTATCTGGGAGAACCGGGTTTGATTCCCCACTCCTCCACTTGCACCTGCTAGCATGGCCTTGGGTCAGCCATAGCTCTGGCAGAGGTTGTCCTTGAAAGGGCAGCTGCTGTGAGAGCCCTCTCAGCCCCACCCACCTCACAGGGTGTTTGTTGTGGGGGAGGAAGGTAAAGGAGATTGTGAGCTGCTCTGAGACTCTTCGGAGTAGAGGGCGGAATATAAATCCAATATCTTCTTCTTCTTCTTCTTCTGCTCTGTTTTACTGAAGTTCCTTCCTTCCTTATAAGGTATTGTGGAGGCATTCAAAATGACTGACAATACCTTATATCACCAAACTGCAATACAGATTCTGTTGCCAGCCTCCAGGTGGCACCTGGAGATCTCCCACTATTACCTTCAGTCACACAGAGCAGCTCCTCATGCTACAGTGGCAGCTGCTGCCAATGCAACACTTTTAAAAGTCTGCTCAGCCAATCGAATCTCCAATAGTCAGTCAGAAACCTTGCTGGGGAAAAGCCCTGCCTGGTCCATCAACTTCCTACAAATAATCGGTGGGCACCAGAAAAGGTGTCAGCTGGCACCTTGGTGCCCATAGTAACCTACGGGCACAATGTTGGGGACCAGTGCTCCTTCTAAGCTGAGTTCGTGTGAGCTAGCTCACAGTTTTTTAGGCTCTGTCTCATACATGTTTGTTTTAGCTCAGGAAAAATGGCCTCAGACCACACCACTTTATGCAGTCGCTCACAGCTTTAATAAAAGCCCCGTGGCGCAGAGTGTTAAAGCTGCAGTCCTAAGCTCTGCTTACAGCCTGAGTTTGATCTCCGTTGGAAGCTGGGTTTTCAGGTAACCAGCTCGAGGTTGACTCAGCCTTCCATCCTTCCGAGGTCGGTAAAAGGAGGACCCAGCTTGCTGGGGGGAAAGTGTAGATGACTGGGGAAGACAATGGCAACCCCCCCACCCCCGTAAAAAGTCTTCCGTGAAAACGTTGTGAAAGCAACTTCACCCCAGAGTCGGAAACGACTGGTGCTTGCACTGGGGACCTTTTCTTTCCTTTCCTTTCACAGCTTTAATGCCAGTAGCTCACAAAGTTGAATTTTTGCTCACAAGACTCTACAGCCTAGAGGGAGTATTGCTGAGGGATAATTGGTCTCTTGCACTCTGGAGATAAATTGTAATTCTGAGAGATTTCCAGGCACCATTTGGAAGTTGGCGACCCTACAATGTGCCCAGGAAACAAGATGATGGCAGCCCCACAGGGTACCAAGCTAAGAGGCTGCTAAGTTAATTGGGCGCTCATCCAGGCCTTCAAGTCTTCACTTTCCCTGCCCTGGGGGCCACTTTGTCAACTCAAAGGCACATTTGAAGTGAGTAGAAGCCGGCTAGACTTAAGGGAACTCATTTGGAAGTGCTGCTACCTCCTTAATCCCTCTCCCCTGCTGGGAATGGCTAGGAAACTTGATTCCAGAAACTCCATTATTTAATTCCGCATGGTTCCATCTCTTAAGGAGCCAACATGTTGTTGATTGCCTCTTTGGCGTGATCACCTCGCTTTCCAGCCTCACGCAAAGAAGCTGGCAGAGCCGTCCATGCTAGCAAGGGCAGTGCTGTTGCCGGGGCTGTTGCCCAGGTTCTCAGCAGGGAATTCAGCTGCTGAAGAATCCTCAGGTCCTTCTAACTAGTGGTGCGGTGGCTCAAGAACGAAGATCTGGGAAATCCAGGTTCAAATTCTCCACTTATGCCGTGGAAGTTCACTGGGTGACCTTGGACCAGTCACACTGTCCAGCCTAACCTACCTCATAGGATGGTTGTGTCAAGCGTGCTTATTTCTGTGACATAATGGGTTCTTAGACACAGAGCAGATCTCCCGCTCTTTACTGCTCCCCCTTTCTTTATGACCATGGGGCAAGTAATAAATCCATCTGGCCCAAGGATGTTTATGCTACAGCCTGGCTGGTACCACTTTCAAGTCGCCTCTTCCACAGGTTCACACAGACAGTCCTTATCTTCTGCTAGAGAAGTGTGAGAATGGGAGATGTTTTTAGTAGCCTAAATTCCTTAGTAAGAAAAGAGATAGTGTTTAGCAACCTTTGAACCCGTGACTCAAGTATGCATCTGTACTGTAACCTTTGAAGATATCCTATATAGCAACTGTGTAACTCTGTATACCCCATTACTCCCAAGGCTTGTGTCCTCGGTACAGCTTGTGAGTCTCTTTAATAAAACAGCTTTGATTTAAGACAAAAGACTGCTTATTGAGAAATATCGACGCTCGACAGGTTGTGAAGATAAAGTGGAGGAGAGGACAATGATGTAAGCTGCTTTGGATTCCCATTGGCAAGAAAGGCGGGATAGAAGTCTAGTAAATAAACAAACTTCCTTTTTAAAAAAATAAAAAGGCAAGTTGCTAGTTCTCATGACTGCAATGAAGGTCCATCAAGGACCCTAAGTAAGAGCTCTCCTATACTGATGCTGGAGTCTTGTAAGGGGAACATCAGACATGTTATTTGGCCCTGAAAAATAACCTTTCCACAAGGCAGGAACCCATTTGCATATTAGGCCACACTCCTGATGTCACCATTGTTTCACGCAGGACTTTTTGTAGAAAAATTAGGCCACACCCCCTGAAACCAAGCCATTACTCCCAAGGCTTGTGTCCTCGGTACAGCTTTAATAAAACAGCTTTGATTTAAAACAAAAAACTTCTTATTGAGAAATATCGACGCTTGACATTTTGGGAGTAATCTTACTTGGGGATATAACCGAACTGGAAACGTTTTACCCAAATGGCGGAGAGAGCTCCATAGAATGGAGAAGCCCCCGAAAACCCAGAACGACCATTTGGCGTGGAACAAAGACCCAACACAGCCCCAAGACAACCTCCGTGGCACATACTTGACACCAGGAGGCCGGCAGGGCGAGGGTCTCCGCTGCACATACAGCAACTGTTCATAACCCTGACGGATTGGGACCGTAGGAGGTCCACTAGCTTAATGAACGAAGCACCCGCTCGGAGAGAGGTGATCTTGGCATTGCCCCCCCTTACGCTCAAGGATGGGAGACGACAGCGACCAGGGCGCCTCGGAAGCGAGCGGGGGAGATGGTCGGGAAGAACAATGCCCTGATCCGCTCCCAGATGAGGAGAAGGAGGAAGAAGAGCAGAACCCTGACCAACCCTCCAAACGATGCGGTTTGAAATGGCAGAGATGGCCAAGGGGCTAAGAGAAGAAATGCGAGCCAACAATGCATTCATGGCCCAAGAGGTGAGGAAGTATCTTGACCAAGTACTGCAGCCACCGGCACCAAGAGGGGGGCAACCACCACAACTCACCCCCCCACTGCCGCCCCAGCTGCCCCAACAACCTCAGCTGCTGTTGCAGCCACTGCCGCGGGATTACGGGCGAGGCCGGGAGCTGGATGCCACCTTCGATGGAGATCCAGAAGAAATTGAGTATTTTTCAATACAAGCCAACAGCTTTATGTTCTACTGGGGGCACACATTCCCAGATGAAATGAGCAGAGTGGACTACTTGGGCTCGAAAACTGAAGGGGGTTGCCAAGAGATGGTACGTAAGCCTGTATGAGACTAGGAGCTCCGAACTAGACACGGTAGTGGCATTCCTACGAGCCCTACTGATGCAGTATGAAGACCCGTTGCAAGAGACATGAGCTCTGACCACCCCGAGGGACCTACAACGGGCCCAAAGCCGTATGAGAGTACGCCGCCGAGTTCTGAGCTAGTGCGAACAAAGTATAAGGGTGGAACGAGCAAATGAAGATTGAGCAGATCCAGAGGGGCCTGAATGCCAGCGTACTGGATTGAGCACTCCAACAGGCTTGCCCTACCACGCTGGTAGGGTGGGTGCAACTGGCGGGTGAGGTGGAAACCAATATGAAGAGAGTGGCTCTTCAGCACTCTCTTCATATTGGTAAGGGGGGACGTGAGTCTTGGCCAGGGACGAAAGCAGAAGAGCGGAAAGCAAGCCAGTCTGGGGGAGCAACTAAACCAGCCACCCCTAGATGCTGCTTTCGGTGCAGTGACCCAAACCATATGGTGGCCAACTGCCCCGAACGGCCTCGAGGCCCCCCCTCACTCAGAAGACCAGCGCACCCAAGGCAAAAAACGTGGAGGGGAGAGTGAAAGACACAGCCAAAGGCAGCTCAGCGTCTGCAACCCCACGGGAGGAGGAAATCATCATTGCTGATGAGCTGGGAGAAGATGCCTGGGAAGACGAGCCGGCGGGAAACGAGGGCGACCTGCACTGAGAGGCGTCAAGCAGCAGGTCGTGGAGTTAACGGCACCGCTGAGGGTGAGAATTATGGGAACCTTGTTTTTCATGCCACTGACTTTATTAAACTCTACCCTCAAACGTTTTATACATGCCCAGGCACTACTAGATTCTGAGTGCACCGGAGACATAATCACACCCAAATTAGTGGAAGCCCTCGGACTCTCTACGAGTCCTCTCTCTCACCCTATACAATTTGAGCAAATGGATGGGACAGTGATGAAGGGGGAACCGTGTACAGAGCAAACGCAAGGGGTACCAATGGGGATAGAGGACCACTGGGATACAGAAATTTTTGTTGTAGCCCCCTCTTCATCATTTGACATTGTCCTGGGAGTTGGATGGTTGGCCATACATGAACCCAACATAAAATGGGGGGACCAAATCATAGACTTTAGAGATGGGAGATGTGAGTCTCACCAATGGAATGAGGAGTGGGGTCCGGAACCACCCCCACTAAATGAAAAACTATGCCTCACTATAGAAGAGGTGAAATCGATCTCACATGAGTACAGGGATTTAAAACAAGTGTTTAGTGAAGAAGAAGCGAATGAGCTTCCACCCCACCGAGATAAGGACTCTGCTATAGAATTGATTCCAGGGCAAAGCCTCCCTCTTGTGAAACTACTCCACGGGATGGGCTGAAAAAGCGGAACTCCGCAAGTTCCACCAAAATACAAGTGGATTGGGAACCCCTGAGGACATGTAGACAGCTCCAATCATTCCTTGGATTTGCAAATTTTTATCGTAATTTTATACAGGGATTTGCACACACCATGCTCCCCTTGACAGACCTTCTTAAAACAAGGGGGAAGGGTCCAGAGACCAAAAGGCCAGGAGCAAAATTAAATTGGACAGAGAACTGTCAGGAAGCTTTTAATAAATTGAATAGATTGCTCACCAGTGAACCCATTTTAATTCACCCCAATGAATTAAAAC
Organism: Heteronotia binoei; assembly: GCF_032191835.1. Classification (NCBI taxonomy): domain Eukaryota; kingdom Metazoa; phylum Chordata; class Lepidosauria; order Squamata; family Gekkonidae; genus Heteronotia; species Heteronotia binoei. The sequence continues at coordinate 188,750,797 of NC_083224.1, read as the reverse complement.
CTTTTGTGGTTCAATGTGACGCCAATGATGTCGCTGTGGGGGCCATTCTCATGCAACCAGATGAGGGAGGGGTCCTTAAAACCATGCACTTACATCTCTAAGAAATTCTCTCCAGATCAGAGGAATTGGTCAGTGTGGGACAAAGAAGCATTTGTTGTAATGTTTGCCCTGAAAACATGGCACTCTTGGCTAGAAGGAGCGAGGGTTCCTTTTGAAATATGGACAGATCATAAAAATCTGGAAGCTCTGATGGGCCACAGAAAATTGACTGAGAAACAGATCCAGTGGGCAGGATTCTTTGCAAAATTTGATTTTAAACTGAAACATATCCCGGGATCTAAGAATTTTCTAGCCGATGCATTATCCAGATTCCCTCAGCATAACAGCCAAAGGGAGGAAGTGATAGACTCACTCATCTCTCCCAGCCAGTTAGGGGGAGTGGTAACTACCCGCTACCAAGCAAAGTGCGAAAAACTGGAAGAGAAGTGTGGGAGAGAAAGACTAATTGCTGAAGTGGAAAAGGAAGCAGATGCAATACCCGAAGGGGTAAAGAAAGGAGAGGGGGGTTTCTGGTACAAAGACAGTAAGCTCTACATGCCCGAGAGCCTCCAAAAAGAGGTGCTCCAAATGTGTCATGACAGCAAGCTATTGGGGCACTTTGGGTATGTAAAAATCCTGCATCTAGTGAATAGACAATGTTGGTGGCCTTTTATGAAAAAAGACATTTCCAATTATGTGGCTTCTTGTCCAATATGCTTGATGGCTAAGAGAAGTGGGGGGGGGGGGGGAAGCCCCCAGGATTATTACAGCCACTGGAAATGGCTACCAGACCGTGGTCGATAGTATCATTGGATTTCATTGTGGAACTTCCCCCTTCTCAGGGAAAGACCGTAATTCTTGTAGTAGTGGACACTTTTTCTAAACAAGCCCACTTCATTCCTTGCTCTCAAATACCCATGGCCTAAAGACTAGCGCAACTATTATTCCAACACGTGGTGAAACTACACTCATTCCCGAATAAGCTAATTAGTGACAGAGGTGTCCAGTTCGTTGCCAACATCTGGTGGGAGTTTTGTAAACTAACTGGGATTGAGCAGGGCTTGAGTTCTGCATACCATTCCCAAACGGACAGCCAGACGGAACAGGTAAATGTGCTGCTGGAGCAATACTTAAGATGCTTTGTGAACTATCAGCAATCCAACTGGGCAGAATTGCTCCCATTTGCCGAATATGGATATAATAATAGCATACACAGCTCCACCAAGTCCTCCCCATTTTTGGTAGTGAATGGGTATGAAGGGAAACCTTTTCCGCTTCTCCCGGGGGGAATGATGCCTGCAATACCTTCAACTTTTTAGCAATGGTGGGAAAAGTTGGGGAAGGCTTGGAACAACATCCAGGAAAATCTGAAATTGGCTAAAAAGAACTGTAAAAAACATTACGATAAGCACGATTCTCCTGCTTGGGATCTTAAAGTGGGAGATACAGTGTTCCTCTCTACCAAGAACTTGCCTTTACCACAAACTTCTAAAAAACTGGCATACAAGTTTTTGGGACCATTCCGTATTAAATGAGTAATCAATAAAGTGACTGTAGAACTTGAATTACCCAAACTGTTTAGTAAGATACATCCAATCTTTCATTGCAGTTTACTTTGGAGGGATCCTGGAGCCACGTCTTGGCATCCCCGACCCCAAGCTCCCGAACCTATACCAGTGGGAGATCAGAATCACCATGAAAGAGATCTCAGATGCAAAACTGAAGCGGGGTGTATTGTATTTTCTAATTAGATGGAAACATTTCTCAACAGCACACGATGAGTGGGTAATTAGCTCCAATGTGAGAGTGCCAGCGCTGATTGAACAATTCTATGCTAAATATCCTTCAAAACTCCAGAGAGGGGCTTAGGGGGGACAGTATGTCAAGTGTGCTTATTTCTGTGACATAATGGGTTCTTAGACACAGAGCAGATCTCCTGCTCTTTACTGCTCCCCCTTTCTTTACGACCATGAGGCAAGTAATAATCCATCTGGCCCAAGGATGTTTATGCTACAGCCTGGCTGGTACCACTTTCAAGTCGCCTCTCCCACAGGTTCACACAGACAGTCCTTATCTTCTGCTAGAGAAGTGTGAGAATGGGAGATTTTTTAGTAGCCTAAATTCCTTAGTAAGAAAAGAGATAGTGTTTAGCAACCTTTGAACCCGTGACTCAAGTATGTATCTGTAATGTAACCTTTGAAGATATCTTATCTGGGAGAACCGGGTTTGATTCCCTACTCCTCCACTTGCACCTGCTGGAATGGCCTTGGGTCAGCCATAGCTCTGGCAGAAGTTGTCCTTGAAAGGGCAGCTGCTGTGAGAGCCCTCTCCAGCCCCACCCACCTCACAGGGTGTCTGTTGTGGGGGAGGAAGGTAAAGGAGATTGTGAGCCGCTCTGAGACTCTTCGGAGTGGAGGGCGGGATATAAATCCAATATCTTCTTCATCTTCATCCTATATAGCAACTGTGTAACTGTATACCCCATTACTTCCAAGGCTTGTGTCCTTGGTACAGCTTGTGAGTTTCTTTAATAAAACAGCTTTGATTTAAAACCAAAGACTGCTTATTGAGAAATATCAACGCTTGACAGGTTGTGAAGATAAAGTGGAGGAGAGGACATTGATGTAAGCTGCTTTGGATTCCCATTGGCAAGAAAGGCGGGATAGAAGTCTAGTAAATAAACAAACTTCCTTTTTAAAAAAATAAAAAGGCAAGTTGCTAGTTCTCATGACTGCAATGAAGGTCCATCAAGGACCCTAAGTAAGAGCTCTCCTATACTGATGCTGGAGTCTTGTAAGGGGAACATCAGACATGTTATTTGGCCCTGAAAAATAACCTTTCCACAAGGCAGGAACCCATTTGCATATTAGGCCACACTCCTGATGTCACCATTGTTTCACGCAGGACTTTTTGTAGAAAAATTAGGCCACACCCCCTGAAACCAAGCCATTACTCCCAAGGCTTGTGTCCTCGGTACAGCTTTAATAAAACAGCTTTGATTTAAAACAAAAAACTTCTTATTGAGAAATATCGACGCTTGACATTTTGGGAGTAATCTTACTTGGGGATATAACCGAACTGGAAACGTTTTACCCAAATGGCGGAGAGAGCTCCATAGAATGGAGAAGCCCCCGAAAACCCAGAACGACCATTTGGCGTGGAACAAAGACCCAACACAGCCCCAAGACAACCTCCGTGGCACATACTTGACACCAGGAGGCCGGCAGGGCGAGGGTCTCCGCTGCACATACAGCAACTGTTCATAACCCTGACGGATTGGGACCGTAGGAGGTCCACTAGCTTAATGAACGAAGCACCCGCTCGGAGAGAGGTGATCTTGGCATTGCCCCCCCTTACGCTCAAGGATGGGAGACGACAGCGACCAGGGCGCCTCGGAAGCGAGCGGGGGAGATGGTCGGGAAGAACAATGCCCTGATCCGCTCCCAGATGAGGAGAAGGAGGAAGAAGAGCAGAACCCTGACCAACCCTCCAAACGATGCGGTTTGAAATGGCAGAGATGGCCAAGGGGCTAAGAGAAGAAATGCGAGCCAACAATGCATTCATGGCCCAAGAGGTGAGGAAGTATCTTGACCAAGTACTGCAGCCACCGGCACCAAGAGGGGGGCAACCACCACAACTCACCCCCCCACTGCCGCCCCAGCTGCCCCAACAACCTCAGCTGCTGTTGCAGCCACTGCCGCGGGATTACGGGCGAGGCCGGGAGCTGGATGCCACCTTCGATGGAGATCCAGAAGAAATTGAGTATTTTTCAATACAAGCCAACAGCTTTATGTTCTACTGGGGGCACACATTCCCAGATGAAATGAGCAGAGTGGACTACTTGGGCTCGAAAACTGAAGGGGGTTGCCAAGAGATGGTACGTAAGCCTGTATGAGACTAGGAGCTCCGAACTAGACACGGTAGTGGCATTCCTACGAGCCCTACTGATGCAGTATGAAGACCCGTTGCAAGAGACATGAGCTCTGACCACCCCGAGGGACCTACAACGGGCCCAAAGCCGTATGAGAGTACGCCGCCGAGTTCTGAGCTAGTGCGAACAAAGTATAAGGGTGGAACGAGCAAATGAAGATTGAGCAGATCCAGAGGGGCCTGAATGCCAGCGTACTGGATTGAGCACTCCAACAGGCTTGCCCTACCACGCTGGTAGGGTGGGTGCAACTGGCGGGTGAGGTGGAAACCAATATGAAGAGAGTGGCTCTTCAGCACTCTCTTCATATTGGTAAGGGGGGACGTGAGTCTTGGCCAGGGACGAAAGCAGAAGAGCGGAAAGCAAGCCAGTCTGGGGGAGCAACTAAACCAGCCACCCCTAGATGCTGCTTTCGGTGCAGTGACCCAAACCATATGGTGGCCAACTGCCCCGAACGGCCTCGAGGCCCCCCCTCACTCAGAAGACCAGCGCACCCAAGGCAAAAAACGTGGAGGGGAGAGTGAAAGACACAGCCAAAGGCAGCTCAGCGTCTGCAACCCCACGGGAGGAGGAAATCATCATTGCTGATGAGCTGGGAGAAGATGCCTGGGAAGACGAGCCGGCGGGAAACGAGGGCGACCTGCACTGAGAGGCGTCAAGCAGCAGGTCGTGGAGTTAACGGCACCGCTGAGGGTGAGAATTATGGGAACCTTGTTTTTCATGCCACTGACTTTATTAAACTCTACCCTCAAACGTTTTATACATGCCCAGGCACTACTAGATTCTGAGTGCACCGGAGACATAATCACACCCAAATTAGTGGAAGCCCTCGGACTCTCTACGAGTCCTCTCTCTCACCCTATACAATTTGAGCAAATGGATGGGACAGTGATGAAGGGGGAACCGTGTACAGAGCAAACGCAAGGGGTACCAATGGGGATAGAGGACCACTGGGATACAGAAATTTTTGTTGTAGCCCCCTCTTCATCATTTGACATTGTCCTGGGAGTTGGATGGTTGGCCATACATGAACCCAACATAAAATGGGGGGACCAAATCATAGACTTTAGAGATGGGAGATGTGAGTCTCACCAATGGAATGAGGAGTGGGGTCCGGAACCACCCCCACTAAATGAAAAACTATGCCTCACTATAGAAGAGGTGAAATCGATCTCACATGAGTACAGGGATTTAAAACAAGTGTTTAGTGAAGAAGAAGCGAATGAGCTTCCACCCCACCGAGATAAGGACTCTGCTATAGAATTGATTCCAGGGCAAAGCCTCCCTCTTGTGAAACTACTCCACGGGATGGGCTGAAAAAGCGGAACTCCGCAAGTTCCACCAAAATACAAGTGGATTGGGAACCCCTGAGGACATGTAGACAGCTCCAATCATTCCTTGGATTTGCAAATTTTTATCGTAATTTTATACAGGGATTTGCACACACCATGCTCCCCTTGACAGACCTTCTTAAAACAAGGGGGAAGGGTCCAGAGACCAAAAGGCCAGGAGCAAAATTAAATTGGACAGAGAACTGTCAGGAAGCTTTTAATAAATTGAATAGATTGCTCACCAGTGAACCCATTTTAATTCACCCCAATGAATTAAAACCTTTTGTGGTTCAATGTGACGCCAATGATGTCGCTGTGGGGGCCATTCTCATGCAACCAGATGAGGGAGGGGTCCTTAAAACCATGCACTTACATCTCTAAGAAATTCTCTCCAGATCAGAGGAATTGGTCAGTGTGGGACAAAGAAGCATTTGTTGTAATGTTTGCCCTGAAAACATGGCACTCTTGGCTAGAAGGAGCGAGGGTTCCTTTTGAAATATGGACAGATCATAAAAATCTGGAAGCTCTGATGGGCCACAGAAAATTGACTGAGAAACAGATCCAGTGGGCAGGATTCTTTGCAAAATTTGATTTTAAACTGAAACATATCCCGGGATCTAAGAATTTTCTAGCCGATGCATTATCCAGATTCCCTCAGCATAACAGCCAAAGGGAGGAAGTGATAGACTCACTCATCTCTCCCAGCCAGTTAGGGGGAGTGGTAACTACCCGCTACCAAGCAAAGTGCGAAAAACTGGAAGAGAAGTGTGGGAGAGAAAGACTAATTGCTGAAGTGGAAAAGGAAGCAGATGCAATACCCGAAGGGGTAAAGAAAGGAGAGGGGGGTTTCTGGTACAAAGACAGTAAGCTCTACATGCCCGAGAGCCTCCAAAAAGAGGTGCTCCAAATGTGTCATGACAGCAAGCTATTGGGGCACTTTGGGTATGTAAAAATCCTGCATCTAGTGAATAGACAATGTTGGTGGCCTTTTATGAAAAAAGACATTTCCAATTATGTGGCTTCTTGTCCAATATGCTTGATGGCTAAGAGAAGTGGGGGGGGGGGGGAAGCCCCCAGGATTATTACAGCCACTGGAAATGGCTACCAGACCGTGGTCGATAGTATCATTGGATTTCATTGTGGAACTTCCCCCTTCTCAGGGAAAGACCGTAATTCTTGTAGTAGTGGACACTTTTTCTAAACAAGCCCACTTCATTCCTTGCTCTCAAATACCCATGGCCTAAAGACTAGCGCAACTATTATTCCAACACGTGGTGAAACTACACTCATTCCGAATAAGCTAATTAGTGACAGAGGTGTCCAGTTCGTTGCCAACATCTGGTGGGAGTTTTGTAAACTAACTGGGATTGAGCAGGGCTTGAGTTCTGCATACCATTCCCAAACGGACAGCCAGACGGAACAGGTAAATGTGCTGCTGGAGCAATACTTAAGATGCTTTGTGAACTATCAGCAATCCAACTGGGCAGAATTGCTCCCATTTGCCGAATATGGATATAATAATAGCATACACAGCTCCACCAAGTCCTCCCCATTTTTGGTAGTGAATGGGTATGAAGGGAAACCTTTTCCGCTTCTCCCGGGGGGAATGATGCCTGCAATACCTTCAACTTTTTAGCAATGGTGGGAAAAGTTGGGGAAGGCTTGGAACAACATCCAGGAAAATCTGAAATTGGCTAAAAAGAACTGTAAAAAACATTACGATAAGCACGATTCTCCTGCTTGGGATCTTAAAGTGGGAGATACAGTGTTCCTCTCTACCAAGAACTTGCCTTTACCACAAACTTCTAAAAAACTGGCATACAAGTTTTTGGGACCATTCCGTATTAAATGAGTAATCAATAAAGTGACTGTAGAACTTGAATTACCCAAACTGTTTAGTAAGATACATCCAATCTTTCATTGCAGTTTACTTTGGAGGGATCCTGGAGCCACGTCTTGGCATCCCCGACCCCAAGCTCCCGAACCTATACCAGTGGGAGATCAGAATCACCATGAAAGAGATCTCAGATGCAAAACTGAAGCGGGGTGTATTGTATTTTCTAATTAGATGGAAACATTTCTCAACAGCACACGATGAGTGGGTAATTAGCTCCAATGTGAGAGTGCCAGCGCTGATTGAACAATTCTATGCTAAATATCCTTCAAAACTCCAGAGAGGGGCTTAGGGGGGACAGTATGTCAAGTGTGCTTATTTCTGTGACATAATGGGTTCTTAGACACAGAGCAGATCTCCTGCTCTTTACTGCTCCCCCTTTCTTTACGACCATGAGGCAAGTAATAATCCATCTGGCCCAAGGATGTTTATGCTACAGCCTGGCTGGTACCACTTTCAAGTCGCCTCTCCCACAGGTTCACACAGACAGTCCTTATCTTCTGCTAGAGAAGTGTGAGAATGGGAGATTTTTTAGTAGCCTAAATTCCTTAGTAAGAAAAGAGATAGTGTTTAGCAACCTTTGAACCCGTGACTCAAGTATGTATCTGTAATGTAACCTTTGAAGATATCTTATCTGGGAGAACCGGGTTTGATTCCCTACTCCTCCACTTGCACCTGCTGGAATGGCCTTGGGTCAGCCATAGCTCTGGCAGAAGTTGTCCTTGAAAGGGCAGCTGCTGTGAGAGCCCTCTCCAGCCCCACCCACCTCACAGGGTGTCTGTTGTGGGGGAGGAAGGTAAAGGAGATTGTGAGCCGCTCTGAGACTCTTCGGAGTGGAGGGCGGGATATAAATCCAATATCTTCTTCATCTTCATCCTATATAGCAACTGTGTAACTGTATACCCCATTACTTCCAAGGCTTGTGTCCTTGGTACAGCTTGTGAGTTTCTTTAATAAAACAGCTTTGATTTAAAACCAAAGACTGCTTATTGAGAAATATCAACGCTTGACAGGTTGTGAAGATAAAGTGGAGGAGAGGACATTGATGTAAGCTGCTTTGGATTCCCATTGGCAAGAAAGGCGGGATAGAAGTCTAGTAAATAAACAAACTTCCTTTTTAAAAAAATAAAAAGGCAAGTTGCTAGTTCTCATGACTGCAATGAAGGTCCATCAAGGACCCTAAGTAAGAGCTCTCCTATACTGATGCTGGAGTCTTGTAAGGGGAACATCAGACATGTTATTTGGCCCTGAAAAATAACCTTTCCACAAGGCAGGAACCCATTTGCATATTAGGCCACACTCCTGATGTCACCATTGTTTCACGCAGGACTTTTTGTAGAAAAATTAGGCCACACCCCCTGAAACCAAGCCATTACTCCCAAGGCTTGTGTCCTCGGTACAGCTTTAATAAAACAGCTTTGATTTAAAACAAAAAACTTCTTATTGAGAAATATCGACGCTTGACATTTTGGGAGTAATCTTACTTGGGGATATAACCGAACTGGAAACGTTTTACCCAAATGGCGGAGAGAGCTCCATAGAATGGAGAAGCCCCCGAAAACCCAGAACGACCATTTGGCGTGGAACAAAGACCCAACACAGCCCCAAGACAACCTCCGTGGCACATACTTGACACCAGGAGGCCGGCAGGGCGAGGGTCTCCGCTGCACATACAGCAACTGTTCATAACCCTGACGGATTGGGACCGTAGGAGGTCCACTAGCTTAATGAACGAAGCACCCGCTCGGAGAGAGGTGATCTTGGCATTGCCCCCCCTTACGCTCAAGGATGGGAGACGACAGCGACCAGGGCGCCTCGGAAGCGAGCGGGGGAGATGGTCGGGAAGAACAATGCCCTGATCCGCTCCCAGATGAGGAGAAGGAGGAAGAAGAGCAGAACCCTGACCAACCCTCCAAACGATGCGGTTTGAAATGGCAGAGATGGCCAAGGGGCTAAGAGAAGAAATGCGAGCCAACAATGCATTCATGGCCCAAGAGGTGAGGAAGTATCTTGACCAAGTACTGCAGCCACCGGCACCAAGAGGGGGGCAACCACCACAACTCACCCCCCCACTGCCGCCCCAGCTGCCCCAACAACCTCAGCTGCTGTTGCAGCCACTGCCGCGGGATTACGGGCGAGGCCGGGAGCTGGATGCCACCTTCGATGGAGATCCAGAAGAAATTGAGTATTTTTCAATACAAGCCAACAGCTTTATGTTCTACTGGGGGCACACATTCCCAGATGAAATGAGCAGAGTGGACTACTTGGGCTCGAAAACTGAAGGGGGTTGCCAAGAGATGGTACGTAAGCCTGTATGAGACTAGGAGCTCCGAACTAGACACGGTAGTGGCATTCCTACGAGCCCTACTGATGCAGTATGAAGACCCGTTGCAAGAGACATGAGCTCTGACCACCCCGAGGGACCTACAACGGGCCCAAAGCCGTATGAGAGTACGCCGCCGAGTTCTGAGCTAGTGCGAACAAAGTATAAGGGTGGAACGAGCAAATGAAGATTGAGCAGATCCAGAGGGGCCTGAATGCCAGCGTACTGGATTGAGCACTCCAACAGGCTTGCCCTACCACGCTGGTAGGGTGGGTGCAACTGGCGGGTGAGGTGGAAACCAATATGAAGAGAGTGGCTCTTCAGCACTCTCTTCATATTGGTAAGGGGGGACGTGAGTCTTGGCCAGGGACGAAAGCAGAAGAGCGGAAAGCAAGCCAGTCTGGGGGAGCAACTAAACCAGCCACCCCTAGATGCTGCTTTCGGTGCAGTGACCCAAACCATATGGTGGCCAACTGCCCCGAACGGCCTCGAGGCCCCCCCTCACTCAGAAGACCAGCGCACCCAAGGCAAAAAACGTGGAGGGGAGAGTGAAAGACACAGCCAAAGGCAGCTCAGCGTCTGCAACCCCACGGGAGGAGGAAATCATCATTGCTGATGAGCTGGGAGAAGATGCCTGGGAAGACGAGCCGGCGGGAAACGAGGGCGACCTGCACTGAGAGGCGTCAAGCAGCAGGTCGTGGAGTTAACGGCACCGCTGAGGGTGAGAATTATGGGAACCTTGTTTTTCATGCCACTGACTTTATTAAACTCTACCCTCAAACGTTTTATACATGCCCAGGCACTACTAGATTCTGAGTGCACCGGAGACATAATCACACCCAAATTAGTGGAAGCCCTCGGACTCTCTACGAGTCCTCTCTCTCACCCTATACAATTTGAGCAAATGGATGGGACAGTGATGAAGGGGGAACCGTGTACAGAGCAAACGCAAGGGGTACCAATGGGGATAGAGGACCACTGGGATACAGAAATTTTTGTTGTAGCCCCCTCTTCATCATTTGACATTGTCCTGGGAGTTGGATGGTTGGCCATACATGAACCCAACATAAAATGGGGGGACCAAATCATAGACTTTAGAGATGGGAGATGTGAGTCTCACCAATGGAATGAGGAGTGGGGTCCGGAACCACCCCCACTAAATGAAAAACTATGCCTCACTATAGAAGAGGTGAAATCGATCTCACATGAGTACAGGGATTTAAAACAAGTGTTTAGTGAAGAAGAAGCGAATGAGCTTCCACCCCACCGAGATAAGGACTCTGCTATAGAATTGATTCCAGGGCAAAGCCTCCCTCTTGTGAAACTACTCCACGGGATGGGCTGAAAAAGCGGAACTCCGCAAGTTCCACCAAAATACAAGTGGATTGGGAACCCCTGAGGACATGTAGACAGCTCCAATCATTCCTTGGATTTGCAAATTTTTATCGTAATTTTATACAGGGATTTGCACACACCATGCTCCCCTTGACAGACCTTCTTAAAACAAGGGGGAAGGGTCCAGAGACCAAAAGGCCAGGAGCAAAATTAAATTGGACAGAGAACTGTCAGGAAGCTTTTAATAAATTGAATAGATTGCTCACCAGTGAACCCATTTTAATTCACCCCAATGAATTAAAACCTTTTGTGGTTCAATGTGACGCCAATGATGTCGCTGTGGGGGCCATTCTCATGCAACCAGATGAGGGAGGGGTCCTTAAAACCATGCACTTACATCTCTAAGAAATTCTCTCCAGATCAGAGGAATTGGTCAGTGTGGGACAAAGAAGCATTTGTTGTAATGTTTGCCCTGAAAACATGGCACTCTTGGCTAGAAGGAGCGAGGGTTCCTTTTGAAATATGGACAGATCATAAAAATCTGGAAGCTCTGATGGGCCACAGAAAATTGACTGAGAAACAGATCCAGTGGGCAGGATTCTTTGCAAAATTTGATTTTAAACTGAAACATATCCCGGGATCTAAGAATTTTCTAGCCGATGCATTATCCAGATTCCCTCAGCATAACAGCCAAAGGGAGGAAGTGATAGACTCACTCATCTCTCCCAGCCAGTTAGGGGGAGTGGTAACTACCCGCTACCAAGCAAAGTGCGAAAAACTGGAAGAGAAGTGTGGGAGAGAAAGACTAATTGCTGAAGTGGAAAAGGAAGCAGATGCAATACCCGAAGGGGTAAAGAAAGGAGAGGGGGGTTTCTGGTACAAAGACAGTAAGCTCTACATGCCCGAGAGCCTCCAAAAAGAGGTGCTCCAAATGTGTCATGACAGCAAGCTATTGGGGCACTTTGGGTATGTAAAAATCCTGCATCTAGTGAATAGACAATGTTGGTGGCCTTTTATGAAAAAAGACATTTCCAATTATGTGGCTTCTTGTCCAATATGCTTGATGGCTAAGAGAAGTGGGGGGGGGGGGGGGAAGCCCCCAGGATTATTACAGCCACTGGAAATGGCTACCAGACCGTGGTCGATAGTATCATTGGATTTCATTGTGGAACTTCCCCCTTCTCAGGGAAAGACCGTAATTCTTGTAGTAGTGGACACTTTTTCTAAACAAGCCCACTTCATTCCTTGCTCTCAAATACCCATGGCCTAAAGACTAGCGCAACTATTATTCCAACACGTGGTGAAACTACACTCATTCCCGAATAAGCTAATTAGTGACAGAGGTGTCCAGTTCGTTGCCAACATCTGGTGGGAGTTTTGTAAACTAACTGGGATTGAGCAGGGCTTGAGTTCTGCATACCATTCCCAAACGGACAGCCAGACGGAACAGGTAAATGTGCTGCTGGAGCAATACTTAAGATGCTTTGTGAACTATCAGCAATCCAACTGGGCAGAATTGCTCCCATTTGCCGAATATGGATATAATAATAGCATACACAGCTCCACCAAGTCCTCCCCATTTTTGGTAGTGAATGGGTATGAAGGGAAACCTTTTCCGCTTCTCCCGGGGGGAATGATGCCTGCAATACCTTCAACTTTTTAGCAATGGTGGGAAAAGTTGGGGAAGGCTTGGAACAACATCCAGGAAAATCTGAAATTGGCTAAAAAGAACTGTAAAAAAATTACGATAAGCACGATTCTCCTGCTTGGGATTTTAAAGTGGGAGATACAGTGTTCCTCTCTACCAAGAACTTGCCTTTACCACAAACTTCTAAAAAACTGGCATACAAGTTTTTGGGACCATTCCGTATTAAATGAGTAATCAATAAAGTGACTGTAGAACTTGAATTACCCAAACTGTTTAGTAAGATACATCCAATCTTTCATTGCAGTTTACTTTGGAGGGATCCTGGAGCCACGTCTTGGCATCCCTGACCCCAAGCTCCCGAACCTATACCAGTGGGAGATCAGAATCACCATGAAAGAGATCTCAGATGCAAAACTGAAGCGGGGTGTATTGTATTTTCTAATTAGATGGAAACATTTCTCAACAGCACACGATGAGTGGGTAATTAGCTCCAATGTGAGAGTGCCAGCGCTGATTGAACAATTCTATGCTAAATATCCTTCAAAACTCCAGAGAGGGGCTTAGGGGGGACAGTATGTCAAGTGTGCTTATTTCTGTGACATAATGGGTTCTTAGACACAGAGCAGATCTCCTGCTCTTTACTGCTCCCCCTTTCTTTACGACCATGAGGCAAGTAATAATCCATCTGGCCCAAGGATGTTTATGCTACAGCCTGGCTGGTACCACTTTCAAGTCGCCTCTCCCACAGGTTCACACAGACAGTCCTTATCTTCTGCTAGAGAAGTGTGAGAATGGGAGATTTTTTAGTAGCCTAAATTCCTTAGTAAGAAAAGAGATAGTGTTTAGCAACCTTTGAACCCGTGACTCAAGTATGTATCTGTAATGTAACCTTTGAAGATATCTTATCTGGGAGAACCGGGTTTGATTCCCTACTCCTCCACTTGCACCTGCTGGAATGGCCTTGGGTCAGCCATAGCTCTGGCAGAAGTTGTCCTTGAAAGGGCAGCTGCTGTGAGAGCCCTCTCCAGCCCCACCCACCTCACAGGGTGTCTGTTGTGGGGGAGGAAGGTAAAGGAGATTGTGAGCCGCTCTGAGACTCTTCGGAGTGGAGGGCGGGATATAAATCCAATATCTTCTTCATCTTCATCCTATATAGCAACTGTGTAACTGTATACCCCATTACTTCCAAGGCTTGTGTCCTTGGTACAGCTTGTGAGTTTCTTTAATAAAACAGCTTTGATTTAAAACCAAAGACTGCTTATTGAGAAATATCAACGCTTGACAGGTTGTGAAGATAAAGTGGAGGAGAGGACATTGATGTAAGCTGCTTTGGATTCCCATTGGCAAGAAAGGCGGGATAGAAGTCTAGTAAATAAACAAACTTCCTTTTTAAAAAAATAAAAAGGCAAGTTGCTAGTTCTCATGACTGCAATGAAGGTCCATCAAGGACACTAAGTAAGAGCTCTCCTATACTGATGCTGGAGTCTTGTAAGGGGAACATCAGACAAGTTATTTGGCCCTGAAAAATAACCTTTCCACAAGGCAGGAACCCATTTGCATATTAGGCCACACTCCTGATGTCACCATTGTTTCATGCAGGACATTTTGTAGAAAAATTAGGCCACACGTCCTGAAACCAAGCCAGCCAGAACTGCATTCCTGCTCAAATAAAAGCCCTGCCTGTTCCCCAGTCCATATTGGGTCTCTACCTGGCTGGTTATAATTCCAGGAATACTCCAGCCACCACCTGAAGACTTGCAGCAGAGAGAACCACAGGAAGGCCAGGAGGAAACAGAAGTTAGACCAAGCCCACATTCCTAATAAAGAAATATACTTATTCTTGTTTCATTGATTAGTAATTCCACAACGATTCATTCAAAGGGTAAGTATAAATCATTTCTAGTGCAATTGGTTCCAATGCAATGTGGTACAATAACCCGGTTCAATAAAAGTGTTTGTGCAACGTCTCTGTTATCTTCAATAGTGTCTCAAACAACCTCCAATTCAGGATTCCATATTTGGCACCGTTCATTGAAGATAACAGAGGCATTGCTCAAGCACTTTATTGAACCGGGTTGTTGCACCACATTGCACTGGAATCAGTTGTATGAAAATGATTTATACTTACCTTGGAATGAATGGTTGTGGAATTACTAATCACCGAAATAAGAATTATTAGTAATTTGGCCACGGTCTATTTCTGTTTTCTACCACCTGGAGACTGGCAACTCTGTACAGAAGCACAGCAGGAGGAAGAGAAACACACACACACACAAAGCATTCAGAATACAGCCAAACTTTCCCACAAGCAACAGATAACAGAAACTTCAGCTAAACCTTTGTTTGAGATGCTGATAGCATCCAGGCAGGATTGTATGCATATGTCTGCAATTCCGGCTGGGGGGAGGGAGGAGAGTACAGCCAGGAAGAATTCTGGAGCCAGAATGTTTTTTTTGTGAAAATGGAAGAGCGAGTGAACTCACAGCTTTTATGACAGCACAAAACCAGTGCTAAAAAAGTTAGGGCAGAAGCCAACGGAAAATAGCCCAGTCCAGAACTCCCAGTTCCAGAGCTGGACAGTTTGGGAAGCACACAAGTGGAAGCCTTTTCCTGTTGCTCTTCTCAGGTATATTTCCTCTGCACATGGAGGTTCTACCTAAGCGGGTGAACTTCCTGCCCTTTAGCTGTTTCTCTCATCAGAGTTCTGTTGGATCAGACCCAAGGCCTACTTGCTGTAGCAGCCTGTCTCTGGAAAGCCCACAAGCAAGGGCAAAGAGGCCATCGATTACCCCAGTTGTTGCCTCTCAGAAACTAGATACTGCCTCTGAACACGGGGCGGTGGAAAGTGCTGTTGAAATCCCAACCTGCTTATGGCAACTCTATTGTGTTTTCAAGGCAAAACATTCAGAAATGGTTTGCCATTGCCCTGACTATGTGTAGTGACCCTGGACTTCCTGTCGTTTGCCATCCAAGTAACAAGCGGGTATAAATCATTTGTGGTGCAACTGATTCCAATGCAATGTGGTGCAATAACCCAGTTCAATAAAGCGCTTGTGCAATATCTTCAATGACGTCTCAAACCACCTTCAATTCAAGCTTCCATAATTGGCAGCGGGAGCCACATGCGGCTCTTTCACACATATTGTGTGGCTCTCCAAGCCCCCACCTCCCCCATCAGCTGGTTCAGAGAAGGCGTTTCTCTCTTCAAATCACTTCTCCAAGTCAAGTCAGGGGATGGCTTGGAGAATACATTTAAAGTTGCTTTATTTCCACCTCTCCCTCCCCCTTCTGTCCCCACATCTATTTGCATTCCTTCCTTCCTCCCTCCCTCCCTGTCCTGTGGCTCTCCAACATCTGATGTTTATTCTACGTGGTTCTTGCATTAAGCAAGCTTGGCCACCCCTCTGGGCCATGCAGCTTCCATTTAACCTTCCTGGCTACTAGATGTCAACAGACTGGTCTTTCATTAATTTTAGTCCTCTTTTAGAGCTACTGTCCATCAACACCTACTGTGGCAGTGAGTTTTACAAATGAGTTACATGACTTCTTTCTCTCCGCCACCCTTTTGACTTCATCGGGTGACTCCACGATTTAGCTGTTGGGAGATAAGGCAAATGTTCTCGCCATACCAGGCATAATTGCATTGGTCAGGAGAGATAAGGCTGCCGTTTCATTGGGAGACAGAAAACAGGCCTGAAGACAAAGGATGGGAATAGCCCTGCAATCCATCCTGCCTGAAGTGGGAATAAAATTCCTTGGAAGTCTCTAACCTTGGAGCAGGGCTAATGCAATCGACAAAAGTCTCCTGCTTAGCAGCCTGAATTTTTCCTCCAGGTCCACACTACATTTCCCCCACATTGTTGGTGCCAACCTATATGCGGGTTCACAACCCATCTATGTGCCTAAAGATGATGATGATGTTGGATTTATATCCCAACCTCCATTCTGAATCTCAGAGTCTCTGAGCAGTTCACAATCTCCTTTACCTCCCCCCCGCCCCCCATCACAACAGACACCCTGTGAGGAAGGTGGGGCTGAGAGAGCTTTCACAGAAGCTGCCTTTTCAAGAACAGCTCTGTGAGAGCTATGGCTGACCCAAGGCCATTCCAGCAGCTGCAAGTGGAGGAGTGGGGAATCAAACCGGGTTCTTCCAGATAAGAGTCCGCACACTTAACCGCTACACCAGCTACCATAAGCCCTCCTCTCTCCCTGCCGATAGTTCCTTGATGCAAAAGGATCCCCACTCACCAACTGTGGAAGTGGACCCCTCTGAGGGAACGCTCCCCATTTCTTCAGCACAGCGCCCTGTTTCCCCTTGACCCTCATGCTCCCTGACCACAGCGGGGCTGCCATTCTTGGAGTGGGACTCATTTAACAAGTCCCCGAGAGTCTTCTCCATGGGCCTAACTGACCGTCTCTGCTTCTCCAGGTCAGCCATCTCAAGGCTGTGAACGTGTTCCCTGAGAACCAGGAGTTCCTTGCATTCTGTCCAGCTGGCAGATATTATGTTACATCCCCCTCCACTTGCTGGCATTCTGCCTTCATGATTGCTCTTTTTTGGTGTGCTCTGATCTCACAATATGCCTCGTACCTCTGCATTCAGAGCTCCTTCTTTGTAACCCCTCTTCCACAAGGCTGTGGCCCAGTCCATATTGGGCTCCTACCTGGCTGGTTCTAGGAGATCTCCATCTACCACTTGGAGACAGAGCCAGTTTGGTGTAATGGTTAAGTGTGTGGACTCTTATATGGGAGAACCAGGTTTAATTCCCCGCTCCTCTGCGTGCACCCGCTGGAGTGACCTTGGGTCAGTCATAACTCTCTCATTGCTGTTCCTCTTAAGAGCAGTTTCTGTCAGAGCTCTTTCAGTCCCACCTATCTCACAGGGTGTCTGTTGTGGGGAGGGGAAGGGAGAGGAGTAGTGAAGGGTGCGCTATAAATCCGGTCTCTTCTTCTTCTTTTAAAATCCCGTTTTAAATAAATTACCTATTTATGTAGCTCTGTTTGAGGAAAGCTTGCTTACCCTTTTTAGAGATTTAGAGGGTTGCAAAGTCAGACTAGATGACGCAACTGAACAACAACATTCTCCTGGCTCCTCACCCTGCTGCTAAACTTGCATATGCTAAACTTGCCTGTTTATTCCCCCGTTCCACACACTTCGTCACTGGAGCTAGGCCTGCTATCTCACAGAGTTCCCACAAGATAGAGATCTGAGTCCTTACATCTCAGTCAGAAGGCAGGGGTTTCCAATTTCCAGGTGTTTTTTTTTGGTTATACAAGATTCCTTTCCATGTTTCTTTCTGTTGCTTACACAGTCTCCAGGTGGTGGATGGAGATCTCCTGGAACCAATCAGGCAGAAGCCCAATATAGACTGGGCCACAGTCATGTGAAAGGAGGGTTACAAAGAAGGAGCTTTGGCTGCAAAGGTACAAGGCACATTGTGAGATCAGAGCCCTGATCTGAGCTAGATCAGAACACAGGAGAAATGATGAAGGGCAGTCTGTTGGTGCATTCACACTGCACTAAAGAAAGTGTTTAACATCTGGATTTTTACTGTGTAAGAATAGCAAAAATCGGGATGTAAAACACATTATTTAGTGAAGTGTGAACACACCATATGTCTGGTTATGCAAGAGAGTAAGGGGGGATAATCCAAATCACAAGGATTTACAAGTAATCCACGTACTGAAAAGGGATTGATTGTTGACAAATTATTGACTAATTGAAGAAACGTCTACCCTGCCTGTCTGCACAAGCCAACTTCTGCCAAAGCAGTCTACAGCATTTAAAGCCAGGGTTTAAAAAAAAAAAAAAAATTAAAAAGCAGGTTTAAAAACTGCACAATGCACACCACACACAAAACACACCTTACAGAATCCATCAATTCATGGATTTTGTTTACAGAGCAATTTCATGAGAACACAACGGAACGGGGAGCTGCTGTTGCTGGACTGGATGGACCACTGGCCTGATCCGGCAGAGTTCTACTTATGTTCTTATCAGGGAAGGCCTTGGCCTCTCTGCCCTGTTGGCCCTCCAGAGGAACTGGTCGGCCACTGTGTGAGACAGGATGCTGGACAAGGGTAGCCAATGCCAGCCTCCAGGTGGGGCCCGGAGATCTCCTGCTTTTACAACTGATCTCCAGCTGACAGAGACCAATTCCCTTGGAGAAAATGGCTGCTCTGAAAGGTGGAGTCTATGGCATTGTACCATGCTGAAGTCCCTCCCCTCCCAAAACCCCACCCTTTCCTAGCTCCACCACCAAAGT
This sequence comes from Heteronotia binoei, assembly GCF_032191835.1. NCBI lineage: Eukaryota > Metazoa > Chordata > Lepidosauria > Squamata > Gekkonidae > Heteronotia > Heteronotia binoei. Next base: position 188,732,033 of record NC_083224.1, on the reverse strand, counting down.
CTCCACATATTTTCCAACCCAGAGCTGGCAACCCTAAATAGTTCAAACCACAGGGCTCTTCATATGTTCTTAGCCCCAGATTTTGCCAATATCAGCCTTCTCTAACGGCAACAGAGAAACCAAACAACATCGATAAACTGCTTTTATTTCAACTAGATGATGTCTCGAAGAACAGTCCACCCCATTAACACAAACTTGGGAAATCTTACAAACCCCTTTTTAAAAAAAATCGAGATCTGGCGCCACCAAGAGAGCTGACAAAAGAGGAACAGCCCCAAAGGAGGAGAATCTAGGCGAGGGAGGAGCACCCTCTAGTGTCCACGGAAGGCATGGCATCCCCACCGAGGCTGAACGGTTCATCAAGGCGCAGCCTTTACAGGCGAGCTGCCCAGTAGATGTGGGGACAGCAGAAAAGCAATGCGTTCCCATTGCCTCCTGCATCCCGTTGGCATTCTCAGTGGCCCTCACTTCGCTTCGATTCCACGCATCCCTCAACTGGTATCGGCGCCACCTTGCCGACGGGGCATCGCCCACTCAGGAAAGAAGGAATGTCACGACTCCCCTCTTCACCGCCGGTACCGGTAACGCTTGAAGTGGAACCACAGCTGGAAGATGCCGTTGGCGAACTGGCAGCGGAAGCCGTGGCGGTGGGAATACTCCCACTCCCGGTTGACGATCTTGAAAGCGATGTCCTCGTAGGGGGGGCCGGCGTGGAAGCGCAGGGTGGCAAAGTCCTTGTTGTCTGGGCAGGCCTCCAGGAAGTACTCGGGGGTGGAGCGCTTGTCAATGAGGTCCGGGTAGAAGATGTTGAACTTGTAGCCCTGCACGATCTTGGGCGGGGGGTTGTCGAAGTCGTAGTGGGTTTGGTTGTACTTGTTCCACTCGAAACCCGTGTGGACTCGGTTGAAGAAGCGGGGCTTGCGGGGGCGGTACTTGTCGGCCCACAGGTAGGCCTTCCCCGTCAGCGGCATCTCCACGCTGAACTGCGCCTCGTCTGCCCCCATCCCCTCCTTGGCCCGGCGGAAGAAGATGTCCTCTGCACTCTCGCTCGCATCGCCTGGAGGGGAGAGGACAAAGAGATCAGAGTACAGAAGAGTTAGGCTGGATCGGACCAGTCCGGTGGAATGGTTAAGTGTGCGGAATTCTAATCTGGGAGAACCGGGTTTGATTCCCAGCTCCTCCAGCTAGGTGACCTTGGGTCAGTCACAATTCTCTCTCCCAGCTGTTCTCTCAAAAGCAGTTCTTGAACGCACTCTCTCAACCTGATCTACCTCATAGGGTGTCTGTTGTGGGGACTGAAAGGAAAGGAGATTGTAAGCCACTCTGAGACTCCAAGTGAAGGGTGGGGTATAAATCCAATCTCTTCTTCTTCCATCTAGTCCAGCCTCCTGTCTCACACAGAGGCCAACCAGTTCCTCTGGAGGGCCAGCAACAGGGCAGAGAGGCCGAGGCCTTCATAAGAACATCAGAAGAGCCCTGCTGGATCAAATCAGGGGTCCATCTAGTCCAGCATCCTGTCTTGCACAGAGCCGAGTGCAGCTTCTTACAAATCCTAAAAAGGTAAAGGTAGTTCCCTGTGCAAGCACCAGTTGTTTCCGACTCTGGGGTGACATCGAATCACGATGTTTTTACAGCAGGCTTTTTATGGGGTGGGTTGCCATTGCCTTCCCCAGTCATCTACACCTTACCCCCAGCAATCTGGGCACTCCTTTTACCAACCTCAGAAGGATGGACGACTGAGTCAACCTTGAGCCGGCTTCCGCCAGGATCGAACTCAGGTCGTGAGCAGAAAGCTTGGACTGCAGTAATGCAGCTTTACCACTCTGCGCCACGGGGCTCCTACACATCCTAGCTTCTGTTTATGTTTTAAACCCCCAATTTTTAGCCCCCATGGCTGCAACAGAAAGAGATTTGAGAGGCAAAGCCAGTGGGAGCAGTGTATTTCCCCATCTTCCAGCAAGCTCAGTGTGGTGTGTGCAGCCCTCCCTTCCTTTACAACCATCCTGCAAAGCAGGTTTGGCTGAGATGGAGTGAAGGGTTTGATGTCACTCAAGCACGTTCCATACAGACAAAAGGCAGCATGGTATCGCCTGATTTCACCAGAGTTTGAAATCTGGGAGAGCCGGTTTGTCTGCAGTGTCTATGTGGCATCCCCCTTTTCCATGATCAGCAAACATAAGGATCTCTGCCAGGTGACTGCGGGGAACGAAAAAGGAAGATGGGGGGGGGGGACTTTGCCTGTTTCTATGAAGGTGACTGACAAGCAGGTTTGGTACCAGACTGGGACACATTCCCATGACAAAACAGGGAATCTGTTCCTGCTCCTCCTTTCTTGGTCCAGTCTGGCTCCCTCCTTAGCCACAGGTCACTAAACTGCTTCCCATGCCAATACAAGAAGGCCTCCTTGATTTGACAAGATTTAGGCGGTGCCCGGTGTTATCCTGAAAGCGTAAGCGCCCCCAGTTTGGGTGGAAGACCACCTCTGCCGTAATTCCCACCCCCCACGCCCAATTTCCAGCCACAGACTGACTGTCCCAAGTTCAGAGAGGAGATGGAGAGATTGCTCAAGGATACAGGGATGGAACTGTGGCATCAAGGATGTCTAACAGAGCCATTTATCCACAGCTGGGAGTCCACTGCCCCCAGAGGCTGGAACAGAATATTGTGTTCTGAGTCGGCTGATGACTTCCCAGCCAGCCTGAAGATTGTTTAGTAAGACAGTTGGGGGGGGGGGGGGGAGGTGAGCATTACCAGACAGCTGAAATGAAGAAGATGAGGCTGACATGGGGTGACTGCAGAAAGTGGTGATTAAAACGTGGAATTCACTGCCACAGGAGGTGGTGGCAGCTACAGGCATAGACAGCTTCAAGAGGGGATTGGATAAACATATGAGCAGAGGCCCATCAGTGGCTATTAGCCATAGTGTATTGTTGGAACTCTCTGTCTGGGGCAGTGAGGGTCTATATTCTTGGTGCTTGGGGGGGCACAGTGGGAGGGCTTCTAGTGTCCTGGCCCCACTGGTGGACCTCCTGATGGCACCTAGTTTTTTTGGCCACTGTGTGACACAGCGTGTTGGACTGGATGGGCCATTGGCCTGATCCAACATGGCTTCTCTGATGTTCTTATGTGACACAGAGTGTTGGACTGGGTGCGCCATTGGCCTGATCCAACAGGGTTTCTCTTATGTTCTTCTATGACACAGAGTGTTGGACTGGGTGGGCCATTGGCCTGATCCAACAGGGTTTCTCTTATGTTCTTCTATGACACAGAGTGTTGGACTGGGTGGGCCATTGGCCTGATCCAACAGGGCTTCTCTTATGTTCTTCTGTAACACAGAGTGTTGGACTCGATGGGCCATTGGCCTGATCCAACGTGGCTTCTCTTATGTTCTTCTGTGACACAGAGTGTTGGACTGGGTGGGCCACTGGCCTGATCCAACAGGGCTTCTCTTATGTGGTGACAGCTTCAAGAGGGGACTGGATAAACGTATGGAGCGGAGGTCCATCCATGACTACAAGGTCTAAGATGGAACACTCTGTCTGGGGCAGTGATGTTCTGTATGCTTGGTGCTTGGGGGAACATCAGTAGGGAGGCAACAGTGGGTGGGTTTTGGGAGTTCTGGCCCCATTGGTGGACCGCCTGATGGCACCTGGGTCTGAGCCACTGTGTGACACGGAGTGTCACACCAGGTGAGCCCCTGGCCTGATCCAACACAGCTTGTCTTATTTTCTCAAATTCAATGAAGCCCATTTAACTGGGTAGATCGTACATTCCATTCCTGTTGTATTTGAGACCGTGAGCTCCTTGGGGCAGGGACTCGCCCTTGGGTCACTGCACTGCAAATGTGTCACCAAGATCAGAGTCCTCCCCCAACCTCGGATGAAGCTATGCAGCGGCCCCCTACCTGTGACCTGCAGCTGCTGGCGGGAAAGCAGGAGGCGCTGGAGGTCCTCGTCGGCTTCCACCACGTGGGCATCGAAGGGCAGCTCGTGGGACGTCAGCAGCCGGGGGCTGTACTTGCCGGAGTCATAGTCGTCCAAGCTCTGCTGGATGAGGTCTTCCTCAATCAGGACGGCCTCCCCTTCCCCCTCTGCTTTGGTTTCCCCCTCAGCCTCGCCTCCGGTCTCGGCAGAGGAGGAGCCAGCCTGCGGTGGAGCACTCTCCTCTGCCTCCAGCCTGCAACAACAACAATTCAGAATAACTATCACATGGCCTCGTGTGTAGCATAGCCAGGAGATCCTAAGAGTGTCTGGCAAACAAAAGTTCTAGCTCTTTTAGAGTTATGCACCACTAGGTGGTGAGCTAGACTTGTTTTTGGGGCAAGAGACATTTCAGAGGTGGTTTGCAGTTGCCTGCCTCTACGTCATACCCCTGGTTTCCCTTCCATGTACTGGCCAACCCTGTTTAGCGTCTGAAATCTGGCTGACCTGCAAAAAAAGGAGAGGCAGATGCTGTAGCCTCTAAAGGACCCTGAATTAGTATCGTTTCTCCCCACCCTCCCCTGCTTCCCATGACCCCAGGGTGGAAGAAATCATTCCCCCTTCCTCAAATTTATCCTCACACCAACCCTGGAAGGCAGGCCCATCCAGGGAGAGATGGCAATCAGCCACAGCTCTGTGGCCAATCAGAGGACTTGAACCTGTGACTTCTCGGTATAACGGGAGGGACCGTGGCTCAGTGGCAGAGCATATCTATCTATCTATCTATCTATCTATCTATCTATCTATCTATCTATCTATCTATCTATCTATCTATCTATCTATCTATCTATCTATCTATCTATCTATCTATCTATCTATCTATCTATCTATCTATCTGCAATGCTGTCACCAGGAATATAATTCCAAACACTTCGTTTAATGTTCCCAACTGAATTGTGCCTGAGCTCTATGCAGGGGTATCGAACTAATTTGCTACGAGGGCCGGAACTGACATAAATGAGACCGTGCTGCGCCGGGCCGTGTGCGTCATCAGATGTAATGCCAGGTAGCAGAGATATAAACTTTATAAAGGACAAAGACAAACACAAAGATTTTTTTAAAGAATTTAAAATAAAACATGTTTAAAACATTAGCCCTTGTCGGTCTTAAAGGTGCTCTCTTTGCATCTCTCCCCATGCAATCCAGGCTCATTCAGTTGCACAGCAGAGCTACTGAGTCAAGCCTCTCTACCTTCTTTTGGCCGGGGCTCCTCCCCCTCCTGGTCCCAGGAAGGAAGGAAGGAAGGAAGGAAGGAAGGAAGGAAGGAAGGAAGGAAGGAAGGAAGGAAGGAAGGATCGATCCAGGGCTTCCTTTGCCCAGTTCCCTAGATCCCATGGGAGAGATACAAAGAAAGCACCTTTAAGACCAGAGAGTGCTAATGTTTTAAACATGTTCTAAGGTGTTTTTTTTTTTAAAATCTTTGTTGTTTCCTTTATAAAGTTTACATCTCTGCTACCTAATCTTCAATAGGTTCACACATGGCCTGCCCCAACAATGTCAGATCTGGCCATCATAGCAAATGAGTTTGACACCCCTGCTCTAAAGCATTCTACTTTTCTTCCTTGGAATCTTAATGCCTTTCACAGCACTATATGGGATTCTAATCAGAAGACTGCTTCTCAGACTCTGTAGACTGCTGACTGACCGCAACTGACTATTAACTGCTGTCCCTCTGCTGAGAGTTCACTGCTTTCTCTCTATCCACACAAAAGTCTTAGCTCCACCCACACCTTCTCAGTCACCAACCAATCACCTCACTCACTCATTCCCCCCCCCCTTTCTCTACTGCAACTTACCAACAATTAAAGGAACACACATGTATAAATCCAAATCATTACGCGTACTATTAGGCTTGAATATAATCTTGAACCCTGACAATTTAAGGTTGGCTCTGCCTGCTGCAGCAGCCATTTTTACGACAGTGCCCCACGACCCTCTGGATTCCAAAGGTGTCTGCAGGCTCAGAAAGGTTGGGGACACCCCTCCCCCGCACGCTCTAACCACTGCCCTGCACTCCCTACCTGCTGCCGCTGGCAACCGGAGAGGATGGCTCCTTTTTGATGATGGGGAAGAGGGGTTCGCTCTCCACCCCTTGCTCCTGTTTCAGCTTGTACAGCTTCTGGCGCAGGACGTCCTGGTGTCGCTCCCTCAGCCTGTGTCCCGTGGGAGAGAAAGGGGAGTGCGTTGGGACAGGCTGCCACAGCGGTGCTCCTGCAGCCGAGCTCTTCAACAGGGTCAGGCCTCCTCACGTGAACTGCTCTACCCAATCACCGCTAAGCTGGCTGCCACCTCTGAGGACAAGGGCTGGGGGGGGGGGGGGCCAAGCTCAAAGGCCCACCACTTTTTGGGCCCCTCCCAATTAAACCACTTGTTTATTTTTAGAGTGTGACAGGGTACCAGTGAGCTGATCTCAGAACATAAGAGCAGCCCTGCTGGATCAGACCAGTGGTCCAGCTAGTCCTGCATCCTGTCTCACATGGTGGCCAACCAGTTCCTCTGGAGGGCCAACAGGAGGGTATATAAGAGACTGAGGCCTTCCCCTAGTGTTGCCTCCTGGCTCTGGGATTCGGCGGATCTGTGCCTCTGAATGTGGAGATTCCCCTCAGTCACCACAGCTAATAGCCATTAATAGACTATGCTCAGGAGAAGAGCGACAAGGATGATCAGGGGCCTGGAGACCAAGCTGAAGGACTTGGAGATGTTCAGTCTGGAGAAAAGCAGGGAGGGCGACATGATGGCTCTCTCTAAGGATTTGAAGAGCTGTCACTCAGAGGACAGCAGGGAGCTGTTCCTGTGGGCAGCAGAGGAGAGGACTCACAATAATAGGTTTAAATTAAGGGCAAGAAGGTACCAGCTGGATAGAAGGAAAACCTTTTACGGTAGGAGTTGTTCAGCAGTGGAATCAGCTCCCGAGGGAGGTGGGGAGTCTCGAAGCAGCGGCTGGACAAACACTGGCCAGGGCTGCTCTTGCATTCGGCTGGGGGTGGGACTAGATGGCCTGCATGGCTCCTTCCAACTCTATTGTAAGAAAAGACTGGATTTATAGCTTACCCTTCACTTGGGAGTCTCAGAGCGGCTTACTATCTCCTTTCCTTTCCTCTCACACAACAGACACCCTGTGAGGGGGGTGGGCTGAGAGAGCTCTGAGAAAACTGCTCTTGAAAGGACAGCTCAGAGAGAGCTTGTGACTGGCCCAAGGTTACCCAGCTGGCTGCACGTGGAGGAGGAGTGGGGAATCAAACCTGGTTCTCCCAGATTAGAGTCTGTGCTCTTAACTACTACACCTAACTGGCTCAAGTTTACACTGTCTCCGGAGGAGTCTCCGTTCAGGGCACATCCTAATGGGATTTTGCCACAGAAAGTGGTGGCGGCCAGTGTTCCCTCTAAGCTGAGTTAGTGTGAGCTAGCTCACAGATTTTTTAGCCTCCGGCTCCCACATTTTTCTCAGCTCAGGAAAAAATGGCCCCAGAGCACACTAATTGATGCACAAGCTCACAACTTTAATGCCAGCAGCTCACAACTTTAATCCCAAGAGCTCACAATGCAGAATTTTTGCTCACAAGGATCTGCAGCTTAGAGGGAACACTGGTGGCGACTACAAGCAGTGACGGTTTCAAGAGGGGACTGGATGAACTGATGGAGGAGCAGAGGCCCATCCGCAGCTCTTAGCCACGAGGTATAGAGGGAACTCTCTGTCTGGGGCAGTGATGCTCTGCCAGTTTGGTGTAGTGGTTAAGTGTGCGGACTCTTATCTGGGAGAACCGGGTTTGATTCCCAACTCCTCCACTTGCACCTGCCAGCATGGCCTTGGGTCAGCCATAGCTCTGGCAGAGGTTGTCCTTGAAAGGGCAGCTGCTGTGAGAGCCCTCTCCAGCCCCACCCACCTCACAGGGTGTCTGTTGTGAGGGAGGAAGGTAAAGGAGATTGTGAGCCGCTCTGAGACTCTTCGGAGTGGAGGGCAGGATATAAATCCAATATCTTCATCTTCTTCTGTATTCTTGGTGCTTTGGGGAGGGGGGGGCAACAGTGGGAGGGCTTCTGGAGTTCTGGCCTCACTGGGTTTCAGAAGCTGGAAAAAGACCTAAACGGAAACACAGGAAACCAAAGCTATTCTGTAATGACAATCACTGCATGAATAACAATAGCTACAATTCAATAAATTACTTTTAAACCAACAATGACTATATATATTTGTCAATATGTTACTATTATTATACATGATATTATTATTATACTATTTCATTTCATTTCATTTTATTTGATTTATATCCCGCCCTACCCCACCGAAGCGGGCTCAGAGCGGCTTACAACACAGAGATTCTAACAATAAAATTCAAATTTTAAAAACAATTTATATAATTAAGAGATTAAAACATTAAAATACATTAAAAATTACTACCCCAGTCAGCATATACAACATGCACAAGTTATCTTTCAAGATTCAAAAATCCTCAAAAAACTCCACATTCCTTCCATTTGTCAATTTTATAAAAATATTCTCAATATTGGCCCCAGAAATATTGTCCATTCTGTGGAATAAATTGCCCTGACAGATCACCGGTCAGTTCTCCATTTTGGATGTCTCCTTTGTCTAGGGTTCAATTTTGATATTATCTCAAGATTAATAAGAAAATCCACATAGGATGCTTATGTGGAATGGAAACCCTACTGCTTTTTACTGGTCTCAACAAATTACCTGCAGGTGTATTGTTCAGACCAGTAAAAAGCAGTAGGGTTTTCATTCCATTGAGGGTGGTAAAGACCAGCTTAACAGAGGAAGAGCAATGGTGCTCCATGTAATGCAAAGTGGGTTTGTGAATAATTGAAGTGAGTGTATGTTTTTATGCGGATGCGTATTTTACATTTCCGTTCTGTGGTTTTTGTAATATTTTGTAATAGACAGCATAGTCATTAACAATAGAATTTCTAGTTATACTCCACACTGATGGCAAGGAACAGCACCACAGGCAACCGATGTGGATTTTCTTATTAATCTTGAGGAGATAATATAAAAATTGGTCCCGACACAAAGGAGACATCCAAAATGGAGAACTGACCGGCAATCGGTTGGGGCAATTTACACCACAGAATGGACAATATTTCTGGTGCCAATATAGAGAATATTTTTTTTAAATTGTCAAACGGAAGGACTGTGTGGAGTTTTTGAGGATTTTTGAATCTTGTAAGAAACCTTGTATATGTTGACTGGGGTAGCATAATAATAATAATAACATCATGTATAACAACAATATACGGACAAACAAATACATTTAGTCACTGTTGGCTTAAAAGTAATTTATTGAATTGCAGTTATTGCTGTCCACATGGTGATTGTCATTACAGCTCACTGGGTTTCAGCCTGATGGCCCCTGGGTTTAGCCACCCTGTGACCCAGAGTGTTGGACTGGATGGGCCACTGGCCTGATCCAATATGGCTTCTCTTATGTTCTTCTGTCTGGGGCAGTGAAGCTCTGTATTCTTGGTGCTTGGGGAGCAACAGTGAGAGGGCTCCTAGAGTTATGGCCTCACTGGTGGACCTCCTGATGGCCCTTGGGTTTCAACCACTGTGTTGGATTGGATGGGCCATTGGCCTGATCCAGCATGGCTTCTCTTATGTTCTTATGTCTGGGGCAGTGAAGCTCTGTATTCTTGGTGCTTGGGGAGCAAGAGTGAGAAGGCTTCTAGAGTTATGGCCTCACTGGTAGACCTCCTGATGGCCCTTGGGTTTCAACCACTGTGTGACACTGTGTTGGATTGGATGGGCCATTGGCCTGATCCAACATGGCTTCTCTTATGACTGCAGCATCCTGGCAGCAGGACCTCTTGGATGTGAGGTGGGCCAGTACTCACCTCCTGCACGAAACAGGCCTGCTCGATTTCAGGGAAGGATGCTCCTCTTTGGTTACCCGAGGAACCCCCGTTAGGGTCACCCACTCACCTGGCCCGAGCCATGTAGGCTTTAAGCTGCTGCAGAAGGCTCTCCCAATAGCCGATGTCGAGGTTCGGCCCCCCGGCGCGGATCTTGCCCTCGATCCCTTGGTAGATCACCTGCAGCTGGTTGTAGGTCTTCCCCTTGAAAACCGACTGCACGTCCGAACTGACTGAAGCATTCACCCCTTCACGACGCTCACCTGTGGGACGCGGACCAAGAGGTAAGGATGCACAGAAGAAACCATAACGGCCTCTTCCTACAAGTTGATCTTAAACTAGCAACCATGAGGCCAGAGAATAAGACTAAGGCCATACCAAGGAGATAAAAAATAAAGCCAAGCTTGCCCTGACCTGGATAGCCCAGGCAAGCCCGATCTCATCAGAGAGACCTTCTTGGAATACCAGCAGTTGGGAGAACAGGGGCAGGCTTTATTCAGCCTTCTCTCTGAATATCCTCCGGGCCCCCACGAGGGGTCAGTCACCAGAGGTTACTGTGACTTTCACACGCACACATAAAATACACTACTACCACAACTACACAACAACAACAACGTCAAGGCCAATGGTGCAAAATCGGGTTAAAAATATATTTTGTGACTTAGTTAAATTAAAAAAAAAACCCCTCCCTATGTGTTTTGCCAATAGGCTTCATCAGGGGAACCTGTCCATCTTAAAGTCTTCTATTCTTTTTGAAGAATTACTGCAAGACGAACAGATTCCCCGGATGAAGCCGGTTGGTAAAACCTGTAGGGATTAAAAAAACAACAACTGAGTAACAAAATGCATTTTTAACCCAATTTTGCACCAGCGGCCTTGGATTTTAAAAAAAAATCTCCTGCAACTGGTGCGGCTCTTTATCTCCTTGTGAAGCCCAAGCTAGGCCTGCAGCATGAGCTCAACCGCCCATCCCCCCTCCCTCAGGTACAGACGGTAATGAGGGCTGAGCAACATCAGCCTTTGCGACTGGCAGGCAGGAAAAAAGCCATTGGACTGACCAAGCCTGGAAAGGGGAGAGGATAGGGTGGAAGTTCAGCAGCAGGGCATTTCCCGTCTAGCCAGAAGGCCCCTGGTTCGCTCCCTTGCATGCCCAGTGAAAGGATTTCAGGAAGCAGGCTTGGGGGAAAGACCTGTCTCCAATGTTCCCTCTAAGCTGTGGAGTCTTGTGAGCAAAAATTCTACTTTGTGAGCTACTGGAATTCAAGTTGTGAACAAGTGATCTGGCTACTGCATACATTAGTTTGCTCTGGGGCCATCCTTCCTGCTCTAAGACAAAAATGTGTGAGCTGGAGGCTAAAAAACCGAGCTAGCTCACACTAACTCAGCTTAGAGGAAATACTGCCTGTCTCTGAGTCCTCCGGAGAGACAGTGCCGAGCTCAACAGATCGATGGTCTGATTCTCCGTGAGGATACTTTTTATGTTTCAAGGGGACGGAGGAACGACGCAAGGCCACAATCCACTCCCAACTTCTTATCCAGGGTCAAGTCATCAGTCACTTTACGTCCACCTCTGGCCCACCCACATAAAGCTGCTGCAGACTGAACCAGACCATTAGTCCACTGAGGTCAGTATTGTCTACTCAGACTGGCAGCAGCTCTCAGGGGTCACCATCACTCTCCAGTTCTGACAAGTTTATTATTATTATTATTTATTACATTTGATGACTCGCCCTATCCCGGCTAGCGCCAGGCTCAAGGCAATGTACAACATTAAAAAATACATATATAAAAAATCAGTTACATTAAAAAATTACAAACCCTTATTACCTTTTGCTGTTTTCCCACCCAACGTATACGATCCAGAACTGTTGTTCTTTCAATTTCTTAATTTCACTATCTTGCCACTGGATTCTAACTTCATACTATTTTGCTTGCTTAACCACTACTCACAAGCTATATGCAACACTGCACACTGTACCCCATTTCATTGTCTGATGAAGTGTGCTTTTAGCACATGAGAGCTTACATTCTCAGTAAAACTTCACTGGTCTTAAAGAAGAACCGTAGATTTATACCCCATCCTTCTCTCTGAATCAGAGTCTCAAAAATGGCTTACAATCTCCTTTTCCTTCCTCCCCCACAACAGACACCCTGTGAGGTAGGTGGGGCTGAGAGAGCTCTCCCAGAAGCTGCCCATTCAAGGACAGAGTCTCGCTCACAATCTCCTTTCTCTTCCTCCCCCACAACAGACAACCTGTGAGGCGGGTGGGGCTGAAAAAGCTCTCCCCTAAGCTGCTTTTCAAGGACAACTCTGCGAGAGCTATAGCTAACCCAGCAGGTGCAAGTGGAAGAGTGGAGAATCAAACCTGGTTCTCCCAGATAAGAGTCCACACACTTAACCACTACACCAAACTGGTGCTACTGGACTCCAACTTTGTTCTGTCATCTACAATCTGACCCTTATTGGAGATGCAGGGGATGGAACCTGGGACCTTCTGCATGCCAAGCAGATGCTCCACTACTCAGCCACTTCCCCAGCCCGTCACGTAGAATCATGCTGGCCAGCATGTCTCTGTTCTCTGGATGCCAGAAACCCTTCTCAGTCATTCTTCCACTTTCTGATGTTCTAGAGGAGATTCCTAGAAGACCCTAATTCAGTGACATGGGGGCCCAAATCCTTATGGGAGGTTTTAAGTCGGGAGGGGCCGTGGCTCAGTGGTAGAGCCTCTGCCTGGCATACAGAAGGTCCCAGCTTCAATCCCCAGCATCTCCAGTTAAAAGAAACAGGCAGTAGGCAATGTGAAAGACTGGGATTGTGGAGAGCTGCTGCCCATCTGAGTACACAATACTTACCTTGATGGACCAAGGGTCTGATTCGTTATAAGGCAGTTTCATCATGTGTTCAAATATGGCAATGGTGAAATGGAGTAACACTCCGAATCCACACAGCCCAACTCCTCTTAGCTCGCCAGTAACCCCACAAACCTGGCCCTTTTCCAGAAGCCTCCAGTTTCCGCAACTTGGAGATCTCATCTTCGGTTATGACAGTCATGTCCCTCCAGAAGTCCACATTCTTCCCTTGTTCCAGTTCCATGTAAACCTGAGGACAAGGAAGAGTAGGTCACACATTGTAAACGTTTGATGCTAAAAGCACTCCTGAATTGTGCTACAGGAAGAAGAAGAAGAAGATATTGGATTTATATCCCGTCCTCCACTCCAAAGAGTCTCAGAGTGGCTCACAATCTCCTTTCCCTTCCTCCCTCACAACAGACACCCTGTGAAGTGGGTGGGGCTGGAGAGGGCTCTCACAGCAGCTGCCCTTTCAAGGACAACCTCTGCCAGAGCTATGGCTGACCCAAGGCCATGCCAGCAGCTGCAAGTGGAGGAGTGGGGAATCAAACCCGGTTCTCCCAGATAAAAGTCCACACGCTTAACCACGGGGACCGAGCGAGGTGCTCCTTTCGTTGTGAGGGAGCACGATGTTAGGTGTATAATGAAGGCAGTAAATTCTAGAAAGGCTGCAGGTCCCGATAATATCCCTGGTTGTGTGGTAAAGGAATGTGCAGGGCAGTTAGCCGGGGTGTGGACTGAGATTTTCAATCATTCCTTGTCACAATCCATTGTTCCCACTTGTTTGAAGGCTTCCCTTATTGTCCCAATACCAAAGAGGACGCCAGCAAAGGTTTTAAATGACTATAGGCCAGTGGCCTTGACTTCTGTGATAATGAAGTGTTTTGAACAATTAGTTCGAAAATATATTATTTCCTGCCTTCCTGTTATTTTTGATGAATATCAGTTTGCTTACAGGAAAAATAGATCTACTGAGGATGCTGTTAATACTGTTCTTTATACTGCTTTATCGCATTTGGATAAAAAGGGGACGTATGTTAGAATGTTGTTTGCAGATTTTAGTTCTGCTTTTAATACAATATCACCCCATAGATTGTTGTTTAAGCTTAAAGATTTGAAGCTGTTGGACTCTATATGTGAGTGGATTTTGAATTTTTTGTCAGGTCGTTCACAAAGGGTTATATTTCCTCCGTGAAGATCTTAAATACTGGCACCCCTCAGGGATGTGTCTTGAGTCCACTTCTTTTCACTATTTACACGTCTGATTGTGTTTCTAGCAGTCTGAGTAACAAAATCATTAAGTATGCAGATGATACAACGTTGGTAGGGCTCATCTCTGAGGATGATGAGTCTGCGTACAGGAGGGAAGTTCAACAGCTGTCCCTTTGGTGTAAAGTAAATAATCTTATTTTAAATATTGTCCCGCCAAGCCCGGGCGAGGACTACGCAAGGGGGACCCCCCAGCGCCTGCCAGCCGCTCCCGGCCCCCGCCCCGAGAGCCTCCCACGCCTTCCCAAGCCCCCGCGGCGGCCCCCCCCCTCACCTGGGCTGACGGAGTGCCAACAGCCGCCCGAACGGCGCCTCTCAGCCGCCGCGCCCGTCTCCGGGTCCGAGGAGCCCGGCCAGAGGGAGGCGTCGAGAAGCAGGAGGGAGAGGCTGAGCCCAGCGCTGGGCGAGGAGGAGGAGAGCCGCCTGACCCGTGGTGGCGAGAGACGCCACACCCCAGCACGCTGCAGAAGTCCGAGACGCCCGAGGCACGCCCAGGCAGCCCAGCCCCGGCGCGCCTCTCCCGGGCGTCTGGGGCTTTGAAGGGGGGGAGGAGCCAGAGAGGGGCAGAACCCAGGAGGGGGGAGGACTCAGGCGGGGGGATAAAGGGAGGGAAGGAGGAGGTCGGGGAGGAAGCTGGCAAGTGCACAGTGGGGCTGCCTCCTGAGAGAGAGAAAGGAGTCTGTGCACAGCCAGAGGGGAACGGGGGGCCTGAGGTGAAGTAACCTGGCTCCCACCCCCTGTTTCTGAGACCTCCGGGGAATGCCCCAGAGTGCCCGGGAGGGGCGACGGCGGCGCCGGGAGACCGGGGGAGGTACCCAGAGCCCGACTATAAATAAGACGAAGGAAATTATAGTGGATTACAGGAAGAGTAGTTTGGACACCCAGCCCTTGTTTATTGATGGTGTTATGGTAGAACAGGTGACAGAATGGAAGTTTCTGGGAATTACCATGAAACAGGATCTAACATGGGGGGCAAATACTTTAGCTCTAGAGAAAAAGGCCCAGCAACGACTATACTACTTAAGACTCTTAAGATCACTACAACTGTCAGGGAGTCTGCTGGTTGCCTTTTATCGTAGTTCCATTGAGAGCATTTTATCTTATTGCCTCTGCGCGTGGTTTGGGAGCTGCACGGAAGCAGAGAGAAGGGTGCTCCAAAGAGTGACAAGAAGAGCACAAAAGATTTGTGGATGTTCTCTCCCCTCATTGGTGGATCTGTATAATATGGCATGTAAAAGGAAGATACAAATGATCCTAAGGGACCATACACATCTGGGCCATTTGCTTTTTGAGATCTTACCGTCAGGTAGACGATATAGAGTGTTGAAGGCTAGGACAAACAGATTTAAGGACAGTTTTTATCCAAGTGCTGTGGTTAGGTTAAATGCAGGGTTATGAAGGATTATCTGTTTTAGATGTATTTAATGGTTTAAATGGTTTAAATGGTTTTATGAATGTTTAATGGTTTTATGAATGTTTATTTAATGGTTTTAATGGTTTTATGAATGTTTATCCGTTTTAGATGTATTTAAATGGTTTTAATGGTTTAATGGTTTTAGATGTATTTAAATGGTTTATGAATATGTGTGTTTGATGTGTTGGTATGTTTGTGGAAGAGCACCTCATTTCGTTGCTCTCTTTTTGTTGAGAACAATGACAATAAATTCATCTATCTATCTATCTATCTATCACTACACCAAACAGGCAGGCTTTACAACAGGCGTGGCCAAAGTCACTTAACGCAAGAGCCAGATACTTGAGAGCCACAAGACATGAATGTTAGATGTTAGGGGGAGGGAAGGAGGGAGGGAAAGAAAGAAAGAAAGCAACTTTAACTCTAAATGCATTCTCTAAGTGGCTAGTTGGCTTGGAGAAGTGATTTAAAGAGATAAATGCCAAGAGTCACTCCATCTTTGTTCCTCTTGCCATATATGTATTCATATTGCTTATTGTTACTATTTTACAATGCTGATGCTTGTGCGTGCTATGCTAGCCGACTGCTTTGATGCATCCCCGCTGCTTATCTAGAGGGAGGGTGGCATGTCTGGGAACTCATGTGTTACTATGCAACGAAGGTGAAATGAGCTGGTGGAGATATAGCCGAAGGGGTAGATAACAGAAGCGGGTGTGATGATAGACTAGGAGGGAACCTGCGCAAAACCCCCGCTTCTGCTTGGTGCGCTTGACTTGAATCGTAACGGCCAGACCAAAGGGTTATAAGTGCAAGGAACTGGCAGGAGAGCCAGTTCTGACAATGCCTGTATCTGCCTATGATGCTGGAATAAAGATCTTGAACTATACTTGCCTTTTCCTTGCCTCTGGGTCTGACAATGAATGCCTTCTGTAAGCTGACTGGGGCAGCGGGGGCGTCGAGAGCCACACAAAAATGTGTGAAAGAGCCCCATGTGGCTTGGGAGCCACAGTTTGGCCACCCCAGCTTTACACAAGTCCAACCCACATTTCATACACAAGATCTGTATTCCACCTTTTACAAAAATCTTCCTGGTATCTTCAGTTTTCTTTGTTTTTCAATCACCCTGTACAGCCAAACCAAATACAAAATCACTTAAAAAGAGGTGGTCAAAACCCAATCAAATCAAAGAAGCAACGTTTTAAAAATCATTTACAAAACCCTGAAGCAAAAACACAAAGGGAGAGCGGCCAGCACAATCTACAATGAGCCTGGGATAAGGCAGCCAAATCAGACATGGAAAGGCAGCACAGAGGAGTATTAAGAGTTTGGATCAGGGAGACTTGGATTCGGATTCCCGTTCAGCTATAGAACTCGCCTGGTGACTGGATCCAGTTGCGTCCTTACAGCCTAGCCTACTTTGCAGGGCTGTTGTGAGGACTAATATGGAGGATGAAGGGAACCAAGCTTGGCAAGTCCAAGCAGCTTGGAGGAAGAAGAGAAAAACCGTGATGGACTAGGCGGGAGACTGACAGCTACAACGCACCACCCCCCCCCCGAGCTAATAGAATCTCCATGTTAAAGGGCAGCACAGTAGAAGCTAGTGATAAGGTGGAGGACACAGGCCTTGCTTTCGAAGAGGTTTGGCTGGGTGCTCTCCGAGAAGAGTATGCTGTAACTCTGCTCCAATGAGTGCTTCAGCAGCAGGAGCAAAACGGCCCCACCTGCCTGCTTACCTGGATGTCTTCCAACAAGTCTTCCATGTCGGAGACCGTGAGGCCATTCAGGAAGGTGTACGGCTCGTGCATCTCCACCGCCAGGTCGTCATCCTCGGCACTGATGTATTTAGCCAGGAGGTCGATGGGCTTAGCCCGGCCGTCCCGGATCCGGATTTTGGAGCTGCCGGAAAACACAGAGAGGGAAAAGGATTCACATTTACGAAGAAGGGAAGAAAATGACAGAGTCAAATGGTCCCTCTAGGTTTGCAAGAACCATTTCGCCTGTGTAAATGCTGGAACTGATTTCCTTATAATGCTATGAAGTCTTAGTTCCAGAGACATAATCATGTGATCAAAGAAGACGACATTCGAAACACACGAAGATAAGAAACCTAGGAAGCATGTTACCATGTTACCGAATCTATACATGTGGATAAGCAACAGAAAAACAACTTTTAATTCATTCTTCTAAGCCCACGTTTAATTCAAGGACTGCTGTTATTGTTGGTCAAGTATACTGCAAATCTTGCATGCTGGACCCAGAAGTAATTGCTGTTTAAACCTGGCAAACTTTGCATGTTTACCTTAGAAGTAATTGTTGTTAAAAAGTTGATTGCGGTGCTTTCCCTTTAAATGCCACGAACGTAAATACTCAATATACTGCAGAATGCAGTCAAGCACTGATAATAGTGTTTATGCAGAGTGTGTAATTCTTCTATTAAGCTGCGATATACTAGTTGTAATTATGGTTAGCACAGTATATTTTTTCTCACAGCCTCCTCACATTTTGCTCAACCTTGGCTGCTTCCCTTGTTTAGTTGCCAAGCTTTTAGGGGTTGCCAGGTCTGATCGTCCTGGTGGCAAGGAGTGGGAGGAAGCCATCCGGAAGTGTGGGAGGCAGAGCCCATCACATGCAAGTGACATCATCACACCGGGGACATGGAACGCTGGCGCTCTAGCACTTCGCCAAAATTCTATAGTTACCATAGAGTTTTTGGCCAAAATGTTAGAATGTCAATTAGCGATGTCTCTGGCATGATGACTTGACTTCCGTGTGACATCACTGGGCCGACTGTATTGATGCACAACGATTTGCACCTTTGGGGGTGGGGCTTCCCCCACCAGCCAGCCAGCAGCAGATCGAAACCCCAAAGATTGGGGATCCCCTGACCAGACTGGGTATCTGGCAATCCTAGCGCGAGTCCAGAGTGCTTCGAGATGATCGGACTGAGAACTTTATGCAAATGGCAAAGGGACCGATCTTTTTCTCCTCTGTTTTGATGGCTGCTGATAGAAGCCCACATGCGAATGTGTGCAAAGGTGAGGCGGCAGCAATAACGTTGTGGACTAGTAACTTGCTTTGAGCACACTGCCAAGCCTCCCTCTTCAAACATCCACCTTCGAGTCCCTGAAAGCCAAGACCACCTTTTGCCGCCAGCCAGGCAAAGCATCTTTCCTCTCTGCCCCTGCCTTACCGCAACTTGGCCTGCTGCAGGTGGAAGTTGTCTTCTTGCTCCTCCCACGTCTTGAAGTGCTCCGCCTCCTTCTCCCGCTGCAGCATCTCCAGTTCCTGCTCCCTCATGGCTTTCTCCCGCTCCCGCTCCAAGCGCAGCTGCTTCACCTGAGAAGAGGAGGGGGGGGCAGAGTGGCTTCAAGTCTGCAGGTTCTCACCTGACTCCACGTAACAGCCCAAGTGGTGGAGCGGTCAAGAGTGTCAGACCCATGAAGCTCCCTGGAGAATCTCATCATTCTCTTGCACCTTAGCCTACCTCACAGGGTTATTGTGGGGTCAAAATGGGAGGCAGGGAGAACCACGTAAAGTGCTCTGAGTTTTCTGGAGGAAAACTTTTTTCTAATGATGAGAAGAAGGAAGAAGAGGAAGAGATGGGATTTATACCCTGCCCTTCACTCGGAGTCTCAGAGCAGTTTACAATCTCCTTCCCCTCCCCGTAACAGACAGCCTGCAAGACGGAGTCTCAGAGCAGCCTACAATCTCCTTTATTTTCTTCCCCCACAACAGACACCCTGTGAGGTAGGTGGGGCTGAGAGAGCTCTCCCAGAAGCTGCCCTTTCAAGGACAGCTCTGCAAGAGCTATGGCTGACCCAAGGCCATTCCAGTAACTGCAAGTGGAGGAGTGGGGAATTAAACTCGGTTCTCCTCAATAAGAGTCCGCGCACTTAACCACGACACCAAACTAGAGGAACATCATGCTCAACGGGCAGTTTACTGTTCCTGCTCAGGGAACAGATAATGCACACAGTCAGAATGCTGGACTAGGGAGACTGGGGTTCAGGTCCATGAAGCTGGAAACTGGCCCAAAGGCATTCCCTCCCAACCCGACTGATGCTGACCTAAGAGCAATCTGAAGATTCCAGTTCAAAAACCTTTATTAGGCATTTATTACAAGTGACAAAAGCCAGTAAGAGGACATTAAAAAGGTAAAGGTAGTTCCCTGTGCAAGAACCAATCGTTTTTGACTCCAGGGTGGCATTGCTTTCACAACGTTTTCACGGCAGACTTTTTACGGGGTGGTTTGCCATTGCCTTTCCCAGTCATCTACACTTTCCCCCAGAAAGCTGGGTGCTCATTTTACTGACCTCGGAAGGATGGAAGGCTGAGTCGACCTGGAGCCGGCTACCTGAACCAGCTTCTGCTGGGATTGAACTCAGTATAGACTTTTTTAGAGGAGGAAAAAAAAGGAAATTCTCCATTGTTATTGGCAATCAATTCTCAGAGTCTCATGACAGCTAGGAGATATCTAGCTACTCGGTTAGTGATACGAGGGTTCCGATCAGATGAAAAGATACATAAAACTAGCTGCTCATCAGAATGGCCTTTAAATTGATGTAAAAGAGGTCTAATTGAATTCTTCAACTGAGTGTAAAAAATAGAGTGAAACAAAACATGAGATAAAGGAGCTCTTGTTCTACCCAGGCAGAGTCTCTCCTAATGTGGAGTTCTCAAAAATCTGCCATACAGAACTGCTAAAGGCAGAGCATTGAACCTGGTGAGAGTCAGTTTGGTGTAGTGGTTAAGTGTACTGACTCTTATCTGGGAGAACCGGGTTTGATTCCCCACTCCTCCACTTGCAGCTGCTGGAATGGCCTTGGGTCAACCACAGCTCTTGCAGGAGCTGTCCTTGAAAGGGCAGCTTCTGGGAGAGCTCTCAGCCTCACCTATCTCACAGGGTGTCTATTGTGGGGGAGGAAGGTAAAGGAGATTGTAAGCCACTGAAACTCTTAAGATTCGGAGTGGAGGGTGGGGTATAAATTCAATTATCTTCTTTAGCGGATTTGCAGGGATCTGAGGTGCAAGAAACAAGCTGCTGGAGTCCCACAATCAGGCACTACATCATACACAAGTGGGGAAAATGCCCTACTAGCTGATGACTACAGAGTTTCTCTCTCAGTATCCAGCAATCTCTGGCGCAACACATTTAAAGCTCGTCGTTTCTCCAGCATGAAAAGCGATTTAAGTGAGACACTGACCGAATTGGTTTTCTGTAAAACTGTGCACAGCCAATGGCTTTTAAAAGAGTCAGACAACCTAATGTGTACAAAACAGGGTATTCCGATGTGAAGTGGAGGTGCAGCCAGAACTTCAAGGTCTGAAGCCAGGCTCCTGTTTCTAAGAGACTCAATTCTTTCTTTAAACAAATGGCCATGTATTCTGCACAAGTTGCGTCACCCAAAATGCGATGCAAGAAAGAAGCCTGGATCTTCTCAACAACCTGAAGAAACGTGCCAACCCAAATTAAGGATCCTGTCCAATAGCTGAGCTATGGGTTTGGCATTTAATATGCAAATGCCTGCAGACAGGGCTTTTTTGTAGCAGGAACTCCTTTGCATTTTAGGCTACACCCCTGATGTAGCCAATCCTCCAAGAGCTTACGGTGCTATCAAAGATTTCAGGTTTTCACAGCTGGTAACATCATTAGGGTTTGTAGAATCTTTCGGGATCAAGTGCCGTGTTCTACTGGAGAAAGTTTTCCTTCCAGACGTTTCGTTCTCGGCTGCGGAGAACATCCTCAGTGGCGTTGCAGCCGGAGCAGGCGCTCTGACCTTCTTGGATGCTGTGCACTGAGTGCGGCCAGGGCTGCTGGAGAGCTGCTATTACAGTGCTCTTCTTACAGGGCCTAATGTAAACTCCAGGAGGATTGGCTACATCAGGGGCATGGGGCCTAATATGCAAAGGAGTTCTTGCTACAAAAAAAGGCCTGCCTTCAGGGACCTATCGGCCTGTTCAGGTTTTAACAGCCCTGACCAGATGGGCCAGGCTAGCCTGATCTCGTCAGATCTCAGAAGCTAAGCAGGGTCAGCCCTGGTTTGAACTCGGAACAGAAAACTACCAAGGAAGTCCAGGGCTGCTACGCAGAGGCTGGCAGTGGCAAACCACCTCTGAACATCTCTTGCCTTGAAAACCGTAGGGGGTCAACCATATGCCAGCCAAGACCTGACAGCTCTTTCCACCTTCACCGCACATTTTAATACCATGAACATGAACATATGAAGCTGCCTTATACTGAATCAGACCCCTAGTCCATCAAAGTCAGTATTGTCTTCTCAGACTGGCAGCGGCTCTCCAGGGTCTCAAGCTGAGGTTTTTCACACCTATTTGCCTGGACCCTTTTTTGGAGATGCCGGGGATTGAACCTGGGACCTTCTGCTTCCCAAGCAGATGCTCTACCACTGAGCCACTGTCCCTCACCTGACTGGAGCGGCTCTCCAGGGTCTCAAGCTGAGGTTTTTCATGCCTACTTGCCTGGACCCTTTTTTGGAGATGCCAGGGATTGAACCTGGAACCTTCTGCTTCCCAAGCAGATGCTGTACCACTGAGCCACCGTCCCTCACCTGACTGAAGCGGCTCTCCAGGGTCTCAAGCTGAGGCTTTTCACACCTATTTGCTTGGACCCTTTTTTGGAGATGCCGGGGATTGAACCTGGGACCTTCTGCTTCCCAAGCAGATGCTGTACCACTGAGCCACCATCCCTCACCTGACTGGAGTGGCTCTCCAGGGTCTCAAGCTGAGGTTTTCCACACCTATTTGCCTGGACCCTTTTTTGGAGATGCCAGAGATTGAACCTGGGACCTTCTGCTTCCCAAGCAGATGCTCTACCTCTGAGCCACCATCCCTCCCCCTACCATGGGAGAACACACCGTCCCTACCATGGAGAACACACAGCCCAGGATTTAAATGCTGAATTCCGAACTGATTCCAAACATGCCATTTTGTAAACCTGAAGCGGCCACAAACGTGCTTGGAATGCTGGCCTCAGAAGCCCTCCTCCCTAGCCTAGGAGGACAGGCAGTGGCTGAAGGACAGGCAGTGGAGGACAGTGGCAGTGGAGGACAGGCAGTGGCTGAAGTTCTTTGGGCATGAGGGAAAAGCATTCTGGTTATTTGGGTGTGAGGGAAAGGCACTCTGCGCAAGCCCAAAGATGCTCCCTTTTTCTGCATTCCACACATGGGATTGAAAATGTCCCTCAGGCTTAAGCAAATCCCTGGAAGGAAGCAGATTTCTGCTGTGTTGCATCGTATGGGGCATAACAGAGCCTCCTCCTCCTCCTTGCAGCTCCCACCTTCTGCAACTCCAGGCGGTTCTCCTCTTGAATCCGTTTGTTTCTGTCCTTCAATTCCTTCTCCTCCAGGTGGCTGATCCCCTTCTTTTCCAGAGCCTAGAAGCAACAGAAAAAAAAAATAATCACACTGAGGTCAGGAGTCGGGAAAGCCCCGTGGAAGCTGCATCACACAAAAACTGGTCTGCTTTAGCCCCAACCTGGATAGCTCAGGCAAGTCTAATCTCGTCAGATCTTGGAAGCTAAGCAGGGTTGACTCTGGCAACTGCTTGGATGGGAGACCTCCTTGGAATACCAGCAGTCGGGAGGGCAGGGGCAGGCTTTATTTGGCCACCTCTCTGAATATCCTCCATACCCCCAGTAAGGGTCAGTCACCAGAAGTCGCCATGACTTCCAGGTGCAGACACACACACACACACAAATACAAAAAGACACCCTCCCCCAGAATTGGTCTGCTTTGACTGACAGCAGAGCAGACAGAAGACTTTCCCCGACACCTCTGCCAGAGCTCTTTGAATTGGGGGCAGGTGGAAAAGAGAGAAATTGGTTTTAATGGTCTTTAAGATGTGTATATTTTTAATCTTTTAGCCACCTTAGTGGCCCTGATGAGGACTGAAATGCAGGGTATATGTTTTATAAATAAAACTTTAATTTATTTTTTAAAAATAGCAGGGAGTGAACTAGTGATCTTGAGCATGAGTTCCGCTAGAGAGCTGTGGACTCTTCTCCATAAGAAACTGCCTTCTACAGAGCTGGAGCCTCAGTCCATCCAATTCGGCATTCCCTCCTTGAAGTCTCCAAGGTCTCAGGTAAAGAATGGTCTTTCCCCCAATACAGAACTTGTAAAAGGAGATCTGTAAGTGGAGATGCCAGAGCCTGAATTTAGCTGATTCTGCACACAAAAGTGGATCTCTATGATCTAACAAAAAAAGCCAAAGAGCATAGTAATATTGACTTACTTTAAAAAAATAGAAACCTGATTTATACCTGATTTACATCTTATTACATATACTAACCCACCCTCCACTGTATTTTAATGTATTCCTTTATTTCTAATGGCAAACTAATATGATATTATAACCTCTTGAGTAACTATGCCCTCTATTTAAACCCAAAACTAACAGAGCCAGAAGGTTACCCAGATTTACGGCGCACCTGACCTACGGCGTCAGTCTGCTTTTTATCACCCTCCAATGTTTTTTCAGCCCAGCTAACAACATTAACGAACAAACAGAGGCTCCAATCGGTGATTGTTTTAATCTGCTAAAAACATTCCCATGATTCTACGTACCAACTCCCTGCCCGCTTATATTAAGAACAGCTGCTTGCCATTCCCGTTTTGTCTGATGAAGTCTGCTTAGCGCATACGAAAGCTTACATTCTGAATAAAACTCAGTTGGTCTTAAAGGTGCTCCTTGTGTACTGCTTTGATTTATACCAAGCTAGACTACTGGTCCATCCAGATCCAGGTGGGCAGCCATATTGATCTGAAGCGACAGAACAAAGCTGGAGTCTCGTAGCACCTTTAAGACCAACAAGGTTTAATTCTGGGCATAAACGTGCACGTGAAAGTTTATACCCAGAATTAAACTTTATGAGCCTTAAAGATGCCACGAGGCTTAAATTTTGTCCTATTGATTCAACTAGCTTGGCATTGTCCCTCTAGGGTCTTAACCAATCTTTCCTAGCATCTGCTATTGGATCCTTTTGGAGCCGGTGCCAGGGACTGAATCTGGGACCTCACACGTTCAAAGGATCAAGACATCAGCAATTCCCTTGAGAGGGCCTCAAAACTGCCAATTCTGGCTTGGGACTCACCTTGCTCCAGATGAAAGCGCCCAGCAAATTGTTGTCCCCAAAGGGGTTGTCCGTATTGGTGTAGCCCATATACTCCTCCCCCCAGCCCATCTTCTCTCGCTTCTTCCTTTCCTTGGCCTCCTTCTTGGCCAAGCGCCTGGCCCTCTTCTCTTCGGGAGTCTCCAAAGCCTTCATCAGTTCCTTTTGGTTCCTCTTCTCTTCCTTCAGATGCAGCTGCTCCTGGAGGCTAAGCTGCTCACCCAGGTCTTCCTGGGAGTTCTGTGAGCGTGAAGGAGAAGGTGATGACACAGAGGACACCGAAGACCTGGAATTGGAACGCTTCCTGCTTCGCTTGCCCCTCCTCTCGCTGCTGCATCTCCGGTGTCCCACAGAGGAATCCGAACTTGGGGAGCGATCCCGGGAAGAGTGTTTCTTGTGCTTCCTGCGGTGACTGTCTCCACTTTTTTCTTTCTTCTTTTTCCATTTTTCACTCTCCTCCGCTAAACTGAGAGGGGGGAAAGCGTTAAAGTCCCAGAGTTCAGCCCAAGAAAACTGTCACAATTGCACCTAAAATGACACTCAAAAACAGCAGCTTTCGAAAAGGATGATAAAACACAAATCTATAAAGTAAAGGAGTAACAAAGCCTTCACGACTTTTTGTGGCAATGAATTTCAGGCATAATCGATTTGTGGAGCCACCTGCCACAGGTTGCAATAACGGCTGCAAATTCAGATCTTGGTCAGCCTTTCTCCTCAACAGAGGCCCAAAATGGCGTATATCATCTCCCCCATTTTACAATCATAACAACCCTTTAGACTGTTTGTTTCCAAGGCAGACCGTCTAGCTATCACACCATCACAGAAACACAGAGAAGCGATCCAGCCACGTTTCTTGACCATGATGGTGTAATGGAACCTCATAGACTTCTGAATACCAGTTGATGAAAGTCAACATCAGGGCTTGGAAACTGAAGCATCAAAAGACTCCACATATACTCAACTTCAGCCTTTATTATAACTAAATATGCTTCCAGAAAACAACCCCATCTTGTAAATCAGGTGCGGGGGACTTAGGAATGCCAGCCTCTAGGTGCGACTTGGGGATCCCCCAGAGTTACGGCTATTTCCAGACTACAGAGGTCAGTTCCCCTGGAGAAATGGATGCTTTGGAAGGTGGACTCTAAGGCATTGTACCCTACTGATTTCCCTGTCCTTCCCAGCCTTCAGCTCAAAATCTCCAGGAGTTTCCCAACCTGAATCTAGCAATCCTACCTCCTCATTTCGCTCACCGTAGCCCGGGGGGGGGGGGGGAGGCAGCCTGGAAACCCCAGGGGGGCTCAAGCCACAAGAGGAGGGTTCCTGGAAAAATGTAACCCGAAGAAGAAAGAAAATCAGGAGGTGTTCTGAGCCCCTGCTGCTCAGCAATAGGTTCCAGGATCTCCCCAAAGTAACTGATTTTGTACCATTGGAACGAGGACTACTTCCCCAGCCTTCGGAAAGCTTGAACAAAGTTTCTCAGGATCCTGTGGATAAGAAGCCTGGAGCTTCTGCTTCCCAATATAGGAAGAGGAAGGTGGTGGTGATTGGAGGAGGTATATACTTGTGAGCAAATATGTGAATCGCAGCATGGCTGCTCAGTTGAGAGTCTCTGGGTAAAAATAAAAGGAGTAAGAAACAACAGTGATATTATTGTGGGGGTCTGCTATAGACCACCAAGTCAAGCAGAGGACTTGGATGAAATACTTCTACAGCAGACTGAAAAGTTCTCCAAGAGAAGGGATACAGTGATCATGGGAGATTTCAATTACCTGGACATCTGTTGGAAGTCCAACTCTGCTAAAAATGAAAAGTCAAACAGATTCCTGACTTGTCTTGCTGACAACTTCCTTTTCCAGAAAGTGAAGAAGGAAACAAGGGTATCTGCTATCTTGGATTTGATTCTCACCAACAAGGAAGAATTGATTGAAGAAGTGGAAATAGTGGGCACCCTGGGCAGTAGTAACTATGCGATTTTGGAATTTACAGTCTTAGGGAAGGGAAAAGCTATACGTAGTCAGACTTATAGGTTGGACTTCAAAAAGGCAAACTTTGATAAACTTAGAACTATGCTGGGTAAAATCCCATGGTCAGAAATACTTAGGAGGAAGGGGGTTCAGGAGGGGTGGGAGTTCCTTAAAAGCGAAATACTGAAAGTGCAATCACAGATGATTCCTATGCGAAGAAAAAATGTAAAAAGTCTAAAGAAGCCGAAGTTGCTCCATAAACAGCTCTCTAAAGACTTGAGAAATAAAAAAGACTCCTTTAGGAATTGGAAGGAGGGCCTTATAACCAAGAATGAATATAAACAAATCACCAATGCTTGTAGAGAAAAAGTTAGGAAAGCTAAAGCTCAGTATGAGCTTAGGCTGGCCAAAGATGCTAAAAACAACAAAAAAGGGTTCTTTTCTTATGTTCAGGGTAAGAAAAAGAGCAAGGACATGGTAGGCCCATTGAAAGGGCAAGAAAGTGAAATTGTAACAGGTAATGAAGAGAGGGCAGAACTGCTCAATTTCTACTTTTCCTCAGTCTTCTCTTCTGAGGAACATGGCAAAAACAGAACATATAAGGAGGGTATGAAGTTCCAACCTAGGATCAGCGTTGGGGTAGTACATAAACACCTAGTTTCTTTAAATGAAACTAAATCCTCTGGGCCAGATGAATTGCATCCAAGGGTTCTAAAAGAGCTTGCGGATGTAATTTCTGAGCCTTTGGATATTATTTTTGAGAATTCTTGGAGAACAGGAGAGGTGCTGGAAGATTGGAGACGGGCAAATGTTGTTTCCATCTTCAAGAAGGAGAAGAAGGAGAATCCAGGTAACTACCAACCCGTCAGCTTGACGTCTATACCTGGAAAAGTTTTAGAACAAATCATCAATCGGTCCTGGAACATTTAGAAAGAATAGATGTGATTACTAAGAGCCAGCATGGTTTTCTCAAGAACAAGTCATGTCAGACTAACCTGATCTCTTTTTTTGAGAAAGTAACTACCTTGCTGGATCAGGGGAATGCTGTAGACATCGTGTATCTTGATTTCAGTAAGGCTTTTGATAAGGCTCCACATACTATCCTTGTTGACAAGTTGCTAAAATGTGGTTTGGATCCTGTTACCATTAGATGGATCTGTAACTGGTTGACAGATCACATCCAAAGAGTGCTTGCGAATGGTTCCTCATCCTCTTGGAGAGGAGTGACAAGTGGAGTGCCTCAGGGATCTGTCCTGGGATTTGTTTTGTTCAACATCTTTATCAATAATTTGGATGAAGGATTAGAGGGAATGCTTATTACATTTGCAGATGATACTAAATTGGGAGGGGTTGCAAACACAGAAGAAGACAGAAACAGGATACAGGATGACCTTGACAAGCTGGAAAACTGGGCTAAAACCAATAAAATTAATTTTAATAGGGATAAATGTAAAGTTCTGCATTTATGTAGGAAAAATCTAATGCATGGTTATAGAATGAAGGAGACTTGTCTTAGCAGTAGTATGTGCGAAAAGGATCTAGGGGTCTTAGTGCATCAGACGCTGAACATGAGTAAACAGTGTGATGCGGTGGCTAAAAAGGCAAATGCAATTTTGGACTGTATCAACAGAAGTATAGTGTCCAGATCATGTGATGTGATGGTATGGCTTTACTCTGCTCTGGTAAAACCTCACCTGGAATATTGTATTCAGTTTTGGGCACCACATTTTAAGAAGGATATAGACAAGCTGGAATGGGTCCAGAGGAGGGCGACAAAGATGGTGAAGAGTATGGAGACCAAGTCCTATGAGGAAAGGCTGAAGGAACTGGGGATGTTTAGCCTGGAAGCAGATGAGAGGTGATACAATCACCATCTTCAAGTACTTGAAGGGTTGTCATATATAGGATGGTGTGGAATTGTTTTCTGTGGCCCCAGAAGGTAGCACCAGAACCAATGGGTTGAAATTAAATCAAAAGAGTTTCCGGCTCAACATTAGGAAGAACTTCCTGACTGTTAGAGCGATTCCTCAGTGGAACAGGCTTTCTTGGGAGATGGTGGGCTCTCCTTCCTTGAAGGTTTTTAAACAGAGGCTAGATGGCCGTCTGACAGCAATGAAGACCCTGTGAATTTAGGGGGAGGTATTTGTGAGTTTCCTGCATTATGCAGGGGGTTGGACTAGATCACCCTAGAGGTCCCTTCCCCTACATGAGGGACCGTACAATGTTCTGGGGATCACTACCCTCCCCCAACAACCCAGCATGGAAAACACATCGTTGAGTCTGATCCACCAATAACCCCCACTTATAACAAAGCAACTATAAAGGGAGAAACTGGGGTGGGAGGGGGTACTAGTAGATCCTCTCTATCCCAGAATATCTCTATGTCCCCCACGTAGATAGAGCCAAATGGGCAGCCGTGTTGGTCTGAAGCAGTAGAACAAAGTAGGAGTCAAGTCCCCTTTAAGACCAACAGTCTTATTCAGAATGTAAGCTTTTGTGGACTCCAAGCACATTTCATCAGACGAAAAATCAGGTACAGTGAGCAGAGCTACATACAGCTGGTAGACAATTGTTTAGAACGAAAAATAGTACAAATTTAAGATCCAATGCCAGAATAGTAAAATAAAAAATAGCACTTGACTCCTACTTTGTTCTATGACCCCAGGTCTCTATAACCCCAACTAAAGCCCCCCTCCCTTCATACCGCCGCTTCTCCGCACCTGCCTTCCCGCTCTCGCCTTCTCCTCCGTCGTCTTTCGCTGTCCTCGGATCCAGACAGTCTCCGGCTCCTGCGCCGCCGAGACCGAGACCTTGATCTGGACCAAGACCGGGACCGAGACCTGGATCCCATGGCCGCTCTAGGCCTACCGCCTTTCCCGTCGCTTCCTGTTTTCCTGTGGGGACCTTTCTTCCTCGCGTCGCGAAATACAGGTGGCTACCTTAAGGCCTGATCAACGGGACGCTTCGAATACTTGTTTGCCAGCTCTTCGAGGGGCTGGTTTTACCGCCCTTCTAAATGTCATGTTCAAAATCTGATATTTAGACTCTCGCGCTGAAGGGGGGAAATGCGAATTTTCAAGGCAGCTTATGAGGCAACTATATGGGGGCTTTCCCTCTGGAAGGCCTGTGTCGCGTAGTGACAGAAACGACAGTATGGCTCATTTTTAAAGTGCATAATGTGGATTTAGATGTCTTTATTGAACTTGCTGTACATTTTTCAGGATAGTATGTAAAAATTATGAAGATCAATGCCTTGAATCACAGTAGCATTGTGGAGCGCTATCTAAGGGAAAGCATGTGATATAAGAGATTTATAAAATTATGCGGGTGGAGGGGGGAGAGTAAAAGCTGTATCTGCACAGATCCTCAGGGATCTTCTACTTTTCTTTACAGATCAATCCCTCCCTGAGGTTACCAACTCTGTTTGGAGTTCCTAGAGATTTTGGGGGGAGTAGCCTGGGGAGTAGGGTTGCCAGGTCCAATTCAAGAAATATGTGGGGACTTTGGGGGTGGAGCCAGGAGATATTTGGGGTGGAGCCAGGTGAATGGTTGTGACAAACATGACTGAACTCCAAAGGGAGTTCTGGCCATCACATTTAAAGAGACCACACACCTTTTAAATGCCTTCCCTCCATTGAATATAATGAAGGATAGGGGCACTTTCTTTGGGAGCTCATAGAATTGGACCCCCTGGTCTATTCTTTTTGAAACTTGGGGGGCGTTTTGAGAAGAAGAACCAGATGCTATGCTGAACATTTGGTGCCTCTACCTAAAAAACCCAGCTCCCCCAGAACCTCAGATACCACGGATCAATTTTCCATTATCCCCTATGGGAATCGGTCTCCAGCAGATATTTCCCTCCCCTTCTGATGACCTTGAAGTGGTGGTGGGGGGAAGGCCTCCAAACCAGGGGATCCCCAGCCCCCAACTAGGGATTGGTAGCCCTATTCACATGGCAGTGGCATCTCCAGGGTTGGACAAGGGGATGCTGTCATGCCTAGTTGGGCCCTGAGACCCTTCCCAAATGAAGGATTGATGTCGAGGAGAAATTGTATCTGCTGCCTCTCTGCAGCCTTCTTGAGGCGGCTCTCCCAGTCAAAACAATCCAGTTTCTGTCAGTGTTAACATGAGCCCCAAAACATCATGGAGCAGAACAAAATAGTATATTTTCAAAAGCCCTCCCAGCAGATGCGGACCCACCAAAAGACTAGACCCCTCCCGTCCAGAAAAATGTTTTGTGCCAAAGGACGGATCCCCTGCTGGAAAAGCCCTGTATTTACACCACAGCCAATTTTTATGGCTTTATAAAACGATTGATACTTTTCATGTTGCTTTAGAAATGATTTTACTGTGCTCTTGGTTACTGTGTGAGAACATAACATAAGAAAAGCCCTGCTGGATCAGACCGACAGTCCATCCAGTCCAGCATCCCATCTCCCACAGTGGCCAACCAGTTTCTCTAGTAGGGTTGCCAAGTCCAATTCAACAAATATCTGGGGACTTTGGGGGTGGAGCCAGGAGACATTGGGAGTGGAACCAGCAGCAAGGTTGTGACATGCATAATTGAGCTCCAAATGGAGTGCTGGACATCACATTTAAAGAGACAGCACACCTTTTAAATGCCTTCCCTCCATTGGGCTCATAGAATTGGACCCCCTGGTCCAATCTTTTTGAAACTGGGAGGGTATTTTGGGGGAGAGGCACTAGATGCTATGCTGAAAATTTGGTGCCTCTACCTCAAAAAACAGCCCTCCACAGAGCCCCAGATACCCGCAGATCAATTCTCTATTATACCCTATGGGAATCAGTCTCCATAGGGAATGATAGGGTGCCCAGCAGACATTTCCCTTCCCCTGCTTTCTGATGACCCTGAAGCGGGGGGAGGGCCTTCAAACCGGGTGATCCCCCACCCCCACCTGTGGATTTGCAACCCTACTGGAAAGCCAGCAACAGGGCATAGAGGCCAAGGCCTTCCCCTGAGGTTGCCTCCTGGCTTAGTACTTCTGAATGTGGAGGTTCCCTTCAGTCACCATGGCGGACATCCTCCATGAATCTGTCGAATCCCACTTTGAAAGCTGTGGCCTTCCTGTGGCTATCCTCTGGCGACAAATTTTCATTTTAATCACCCTCTCTATAAAGTAGTATTTCCTTTTGTCTGTCATGAACCTACTGCCTTCATTGGACGCCCACAAGGTCTAGTCTTTGAGGAGAGGGAGAAAAACTCATCTTGGTCAGTTCTTTCCATCCCGTGCATCATTTTATAAACTATCATATCACCATTGTAAATCATCTCTTTTCTAAACTGAAAAGTCCCAGGGGATCACTCATTCTCACAGGGACCTGGGAACCCCTAGTCATACGGTCCAGTCAACATCCTAGCATGAGGCTGGCCAAACTGCGGCTCAGGAGCCACATATGGCTCTTTCATACATATTGTATGGCTCTCGAAGCCCCCACCACCCTGTCAGTTACCTTGGAGAAGGCATTTCTCGTTAAATCACTTCTCCAAGCCAAGCCAGCTGGCAGGTTGGAGAATGCATTTAAAGTTGCTTTCTTTTCACCTCTCCTTCCTTCCCCTTTCCCTCCCTGTGGCTCTCAAACATCATGTTTTGTGGCTCTCAAAACGCCTGATGTTTATTCTACGTGGCTCTTACGTTAAGCAAGTTTGGCCACCCCTGTCCCAGCTGCAGCATTCTACACCAACTGAAGTTTCTGAATGCTTCTCAAAGACAGCCTTATGCTGAACGCACTGAAGTAACAGCACCTCGATGTAATCAGGGCACGCACCGCAGTGGCCAGATCTTTCCTGCCCAGGGAAATCAGTTGAAGTTGGTTCAAGGCATTCTGGGCCACAGCTGCCAGTCACTTATCTGGCAGAAGTAGGCTTCCCAATCCCCAGGTCCCAGCGGGGGAAGCCCCGCCCCCACAGCCATTATGCACCTCCATGAACGATTCCCATAGGGAATGATGGGGAATTGATCCACGGCTTTCGGGAGCTCTGGAGGGGATGTATTTTGAGGTAGAGGCACCAAGTTTTCAGTATAGCATCTAGTGCCTCTCCCCAAAATACCCCCCAAGTTTCAAAAGGATTGGACCAGGGGGTCCAATTCTATGAGCCTCAAAAGAAGGTGCCCCTATCCTTCATTATTTCCTATGGAAGGAAGGCATTTTAAAAGGCGTGCTGTCCCTTTAAATGCGATGGCCAGAACTCCCTTGGAGTTCAATTATGCTTGTCACACCCTTGCTCCTGGCTCCGCCCCAATGTCTCCTGGCTCCACCCCCAAAGTCCCCAGATATTTCTTGAATTGGACTTGGCAACCCTAGGCAGAAGCACTGGGACATCCTCAGCGTACAGACCTGCTCCTTCCAGGGGAGTGTGACATCATCTAGAACAGGGGATGCCTTAAATCCTGGATCAGATCTACTGCTCACCAGCAGGCCTTCCATCTTATTGGTATCAAGAGACAGTTGATTAGCTCTTCACACGAAATCTGCCTCCAGGCACCAGTTCATTTTTCTATAGCCTCCCTGGAATTAGCCAGAAGCACAAGATGGAGTGGCAATCTGCATAATCCAGCCCACATCTCCTGAGGGCCTCACCCAGGTTTCACATGGATGCTAGAGCAGAAGGGATATGAAATGGGGGCTTTCAACGACAAAGAGATACAGGCCCCTCCCTTTCATAGGGGGGAATACCTCTACAGAGCTTTTTGTAGCAGGAACTCCTTTGCATATTAGGCCGCACACCCCTCATGTAGCCAATCCTCCTGGAACTTACAGTGGGTCCTGTACTAAGAGCCCTGTAAGCTCTTGGAGGATTGGCTACATCACAGGGGAGTGTGGCTTAATACACAAAGGAGTTCCTGTTACAAAAAAGCCCCTGACCAGAACTAATTAATGTCAGCACAGGGCTTTGGCTTCCAAAGGCACCCTGGAAAACCAGGAAGATAAAGGCAGTGACAGGGAAAGCTGAGGGAAATTGGAATTGCTTCAGGGGTCGAGAAGGTGTAACCGGGGCTTTTTGGGTAGCAGGCACTCCTTTGCATATTAGGCCACACACCCCGATGTAGCCAATCCTCCTGGAGCCCTGTAAGCTCTTGGAGGATTGGCTACATCAGGGATCTGTGGCCTAATATGCAAAGGAGTGCCTGCTACAAAAAAAGCCGTGCTCTTCTAAGATGGCACTCGACCTCAGGAACAGTAATCAACAATCCTGCCTCAAGTATGCTGGCTGATTAACTGAGGCACCTTTTGAACCTAATGTTCAAAATTGCCAGTAAATTCTAAGAGGTTTTTGGATACAGGATAGGCACAGTACTGGCCTGCTTGAAATCACACACTAAAGTGGCTTTGAGCTAAATTGCTGTCGAAAGAATGACTTGCTTGAAATTAAAAATGTACAATCAATTATAAAGAGTATAAGAGCACTGGCCATCTCAAGAACAGCTTGCCTTTAATATATTGTAGAGAGCTATAGGCCAGCAAACTCCAGAAGGCTGGTGCATCTCGTTAAATGAATGATTTTGGACTAGCTCAAGCTCCTATATAAAAATATATATACACTTAAGTGTCATTGAGTGAATGAGAGAGAAGATGTTGCAAAAGAACATTTACATTTGGTTGGCACTAGAGGCTGTTAACCTTGGAAGACATATAGAAAGGATTACTCCCGAGAAAGTCTATTGATCAAATGAGCCTACATCCGGGTGCTCCTAGGACTTTTTTTGTAATATGAGAATGTTAGAATTGGACCGCTGTTACACTATGAAGTATTAAAATAGGACTTTTTTTTTTGTAATATGGGAATGTTAGAGTTGGACCTGTTACAACATGAAGTAGTAAAATATATGAAGGTTTTTAAATGGTTTTATTCAGCTCTGTTGGCCAACATATCACAGTAGCTTGTTTAACTTTAATTGCTTGTCTCATTAACTGGGATCCCTTTTTTGTTTATTATACTGATTAACGGAGGAGGCACCTTTCGAACCCAGTGCTTTAAACGGAATTGTCTAATTCACCGCTTGACAAGAAATCACAGCCTAAATAAAACACACTTTTTTTGGAGTTCAGCTGGAGGAATAGGGTTGGACCATCCCTCTGAGACATCTTCCTGCTGTTCTCAGCTCCTTCTTCACCCAGGGAGAGGGTTACAGGAATGTAAGGGACACAGCGAGATTGTTTCCACCGAAATTTATTAACAAAGATTGTATTTTTGGAAGGCTGAGAGAGGGGGGGGGGTGCTGCTCTCACAGAGCCCTTCCCTGCTCATGTATAAAACTGACAACCGAATTTGGCGTTGTCCAGCTCGCTGTAGGGGCGCAAATAGTACAGCTGATCATTGGTGGGGGGTACCCAGCGCGTGGTGTTGTAGCAAGACTCACCCACCTGCAAGGGGGGAGAAAAAAGTGTTATGGCTGATGGACTGTTTCAGTTTATTTCAATTTATATCCCGCCCTTCCCACGGAAGTGGCTCAGGGCGGCTTACAACACATAAGAACTAACATAGGTTTTGGATTTAAAATACAGCAAATTACACCGTTAAAACAGTAAAATGGTAAAACATATAAAACAAGCGATGTATCAGCATACTACACTGCAATCTTCTATAGAGTTTCCAATGCCAGTTAGTTATAGGCCAGCCGGAAAAGGGCTGTCTTACAGGCCCTGCGGAACTGGCCAAGGTCCCGCAGGGCCCTCACCTCCTCCGGCAGCTGGTTCCACCAGCAAGGGGCCGTTACCGAGAAGGCCCTGTCCCTGGTGGATTTCAGACAGACCACTTTTGGCCCGGGGATATCAAGCAGATTTTGAGAGCCCGATCTCAGCACTCTCTGGGGATCACGTGGGGAGAGACGGTCCCTAAGGTAGGCAGGTCCTAGGCCATATAGGGCTTTAAAGGTAATAACCAGCACCTTCTTGGGAGCCCTAATAACAGCCGGGCAGCGGCATTCTGCACTAACTGCAACTTCTGGGTTCGGCACAGGGGCAGCCCCATGTAGAGGGCATTACAGTAATCCAACCTCGAGGTGACCGTTGCATGAATCACCGTTGCTAGATCGTCATGCTCCAGGAAAGGAGCCAACTGCCTCGCCCGCCTAAGATGGAAGAATGCGGACTTAGCAAGCAGAGGCTAACCTGACAGGTAACCGACCTGGGAAGTATCTCAGATCCCAGCTGAGGCCGCCAGGGCCTGAGGAATGCGGTTGCTGCCTTGTTTCATTTTATTCCTGCTTGAATGATAGCTGCAATGCCAGCTCTCGTCACAGGCAATAGGGGCGCAAAAGAGCAAATCAGAAGCTCCCTTCTCCAGGCCTGAAGCAATTAAATGTTCATGTTGTTTAACTGTAATTTTATCTATCTGTATAGCTAAACTTGAATTGTGTTGTTAGCCGCCCTGAGCCTGCCCCGGCGGGGAGGGCAGGATATAAATAAAATTTTGTTGTTGTTTGTTGTTGTTGCTTCCCTTGACTTGGTTACTTAAAAACATTCTTATGCAGTAAAAACAATGAGGCAAAACTTAGATTTTTGCTCCCTGTTGGTCTTGCCCTCCTCCCCTGGAGATCTCCGTCACACCATGCACAATCCCTTCTTTCTGCTACTTAAAACCTATGGAGGAAACAAGTTACTTCAGGTGAATCCAACTTGGCATGTGCCGAGGGTTTTTAAAAAGTGGGTGGGGCCAGGTGGGACTTGTCTCCAGCAGGAGTTGTGATTGGCCGGTGTGACTGGCGATCTGATTGGCTATGTACATTAAAACAACATTCTTTCGGCAGTGGCTACCCCCCCAGTGCTGGCTTTATTCTCTCTCTCTCATGTTTCTTTCCCATCTTTTCCCCAGCACTTGGGCTTTCTGCATACGTACGTGTACAGTTCCATCCCCATGGCAGCCATTTTGTGGTTGCGCCCACCCACCTTGTGTCAGAATTCCAAAAATTGCACGCAGGCTCAAAAATGTTGGGGACCCGCCCCCCGGGGCTATGTCCTGCGGAATCATCCTAGTGGGTGTGTGGCTTGCAGAGAGAAGCCGGGGAGGCGGGGCTACAGAGTAAGTGGGATGCTTTCTCGGTTCCCGCATTCTCATTTATGAAAGCATTCCAGCGTCCGCACCGTCCATCCTGGAACATCCTTCATGATCTTGGCCTCCTCTTCAAAGTTCTCCCTTAACAAGCGCAGTATCCTACACAGAAGGATGGAAAGAAGACGACGATGACAACATTGGATCTGTATCCCATCCACCACTCTGAATCTCAGAGCGGCTCACAATCTCCTTTTCCTTCCTCCCCCACAACAGACACCCTGTGAGGTGGCTGGGGCTGAGAGACCTCTTCCCGAAGCTGCCCTTTTACGGACAGCTCTGTGAGAGCTATGGCTGATCCAAGGCCATTCCAGCAGCTGCAAGTGGAGGAGCGAGGAATCAAACTCGGTTCTCCCAGATAAGAGTCTGCGCACTTAACCACTACACCAAACTGGCTCCCAGGAAGGGGTTCAGGTAAAGAAATCAAGACTCAAGAGAGAGGTCAACCACGCCAAATAGTGAACCCCCAGAGCTGTGCTCTCGACCACCTACTCCCTCCCTTCCCCTGACTACTGTGAGAGCCAGCTAGCAACTACTATTCTGAGAATGGGCATTCCTTCCCTGCCTCGCATCCCGGAGTTTTGCTGGAGGCTCCCAAAAAGCCCAGAGCTTTTTTTGTAGCAGGAACTCCTTTGCATATTAGGCCACAGACCCCTGATGTAGCCAATCCTCCAAGAGCTTACAGGGCTCTTCAAACAGGGCCTACTGTAAGCTCCAAGAGGACTGGCTACATCAGGGGGGTGTGGCCTAATCTGCAAAGGAGTTCCTGCTACAAAAAAAAAAAAAAGCCCTGCAGCTGAGAGATACCTGAGCAGTCTCAGGATTTGAGCTGCAGCATGAGAAACTACCTTGGGCCGGGGGTGGATGATTCAGAGGTGCCCTGCTTGGTAGGAGAGGAAGACCAGCCTTCTGCTGAAAGGGCGGGGGCTATAAGGAAGGGAAAGAAAGGGCCGCTTAGCAGGGGTGGAATTCTAGCAGGAGCTCCTTTGCATATTAGGCCACACACCTCTGATGTAGCCAGTCCTCCTGGAGCTTATAGTAGGCCCTGTATGAAGAGCTCTGTAAGCTCTTGGAGGATTGGCTACATCAGGGGTGTGTGGCCTAATATGCAAAGGAGCTCCTGCTAGAATTCCACCCCTGGTGCTTAGGACCATGCTGGGGAGCAGACCCCCTCCCCAGCTGGGAGCCGGTTGTCGGCACCTACCTCCGGTCGTTCTCAGCCATCAGAAGAGGCATCAGCGCGATCCGGGTTTCCAAATCCTCAATAGCCAGGCGCCTGGGGGAGGAGAGGAAATGTTTCAGACAAGGCCTGAGGTGAAACAGCATGAGATGGTGGTCCTTCAGAAAAGAAGAAGACCGTAAATTTATACCCCACCCTTCTCTCTGAGTCTCAGAGTGGTCTACAATCTCCTTTGCCTTCCTCCTCACAATAGACACCCTGTGAGGCAGGTGAGGCTCTCCCAGAAGCTGCCCTTTCAAGGACTGAGTCTCAGAACAGCCTACAATGTCCTTTGCCTTCCTCCCCCAACAACAGACACCCTGTGAGGCAGGTGGGGCTGAGAGAGCTCTCCCAGAAGCTGCCCTTTCAAGGACAGAGTCTCAGAGAGGCATACTATGTCCTTTGCCTTCCTCCCCCAACAACAGACATCCTGTGAGGCAGGTGGGGCTGAGACAGCTCTCCCAGAAGCTGCCCTTTCAAGGACAACTCTGTGAGAGCTATGGCTAACCCAAGGCCATTCCAGTAGCTGCAAGTGGGGAAGTGCGGAATCAAACCCAGTGGCACAATAGAGTCAGGTTCGCATTTGCTCTCTTCTAAAGCTCTCTGGGGCCGGACTCGGATGGCCCAGGCTAGCCCACTGTCAACAGATATTGTGTTAGGAAGGGGAAGCAAGGAAGTCTGGGGTCATGACACAGAGGCAGGCAATGACAAACTGCCTCTGTTAGTCTCTTGCCTTGAAAACCCCAGGGGTGTCATTCCTAGATATATTTTCTCCCTTCCCCGTTTTTGGTATTGTGTGTATTTGCATGTGTGTACCTGCCAGGGTCGGCCCTGCTTAGCTGCCGAGATCTAATGAGCTTGGGCTTGCCTGGGCTATCCAGTTCGGGGCCGTAGATATATTTTCTTGGTCTTCCTTGCAACAATGGGCAGGGGAGGGGCCCAGTTAATATTCCCTGCAAGCTCTTCCTTTGCCAAGCTGCAGCTCAGGACCTGTATTTTGGCTAGTGGAGATCGCCTAGAACCCCACCCCACCTGTCACTTGTACCATGGGTTGGGTTAGGGAACACACGTGCATCCTCTCTCTCTCTCTCTCGAGAGCCAGTTTGGTGTAGTGGTTAAGTGTGCAGACTCTTATCTGGGAGAGCCGGGTTTGATTCCCCACTCCTCCAATTGCACCTGCTGGCATGGCCTTGGGTCAGCCATAGCTCTGGCGGAGGTTGTCCTTGAAAGGGCAGCTGCTGTGAGAGCCCTCTCAGCCCCACCCACCTCACAGGGTGTCTGTTGTGGGGGAGGGAGATAAAGGAGATTGTGAGCCGCTCTGAGACTCTTGAGTGGAGGGCGGGATATAAATCCAATGTCGTCTTCTTCCTGTTTATAGACTAAAGGGAAAAGACAGGCTGGGGGAGACCAAACTCTCTCAACTTACTTCCTTTCTCGGTTCCATCTGACCATTTTATAATAGCCGTATATCATAATCCCAATTCCAATGGAGAACATGCTGTAGCCTAGGCAGAACAAAAGAAAAATAAAGACACAGAGAGGTTAGATTGGGTAGCAGCAGCCATTGTTTTCCTATTTATTTCTGACAGCTTTTATCAGTCCTTCCGTCCAAGGAGCTCAGGGTGGTGTACGTGTCTCCTTTCCTTCAGTTTGCTTTCACAACAACCCCGTAAAATAAGCTACACTGAGAAACTGCAACTGGCCCAAAGTTCACCAAGCAAGCTTCACATCATTGCAGGGATTCGAACCTGGGTCTCACAGATCCTTTCCCAACATTTTATTACACACTTACACTAAAATAGCAAACAGGCTCTCAGAGGTTACTAGCTGGCATGATGAAGTGTGCTATCGATAGCTGCTAGCCACAGTAACCTGGTCACGCCTCCTTTTGAGGCCTCTTAATGGCTTTATGCTTTTTGTGCTGCTCAGGATAGCCTACGCAGGCACCCCATTTTACTGAGAGAGACTGACAGGGCCAAGGTCATCTAGCTAGCTTCATGGATGAGCGGGGATTTGAATCCAAGTCCGGCTCACTCCTCACCAAAGTGCACTAGGCTCTCTTTCAACTGAGGCATGTGTAAATTATATGCACAGTCAGCATTCCTTTAGAGTCTCTGCTGACACCATGTTTGGTACTGCAAAGGATTCCGGGTGCTTGCTTCTCATTTCTGGGTGTTTGCATCTCACACACGGGCTCTTTGCTCCTCACTGGTGCAGGATATGCCCACACCTCTTCAGGTTTTTCTTGCTCATTCTCTTTTCTGTAATAAATCTGATTTTCTCTTATAATGCCCCCCGCCCGCGATTCTACTTGGCAGGTGCCTCAGTCCCCCCATCCCCTTCTAGCCCTTTTCTGCTTTTTAAATCCTCCATTGGTGCAGGAATTCTGTACAATGTTATCTTTTTTTATGATCTACAAAGGAAGGCGACCAAAAGTTTCTTCCCCCTCAGCCTATTTTTAAAATATCCCTTTCCATTTATCCACCCTCCTCCCAAATCTTTTATGTTATCTTGCTAATGTTTTCACTTATATTGAACTAGATGTCATAGAAACATAGAGCTGGAAGGGACCTCCAGGGTCATCTAGTCCAACCCCCTGCACAATGCAGGAAACTCACAAGTACCTCCCCCTCAATTCACAGGATCTTCATTGCTGTCAGATGGCCATCTAGCCTCTGTTGGAAAACCTCCATGGAAGGAGAGCCCACCACCTCCCGAAGTCCTGCCCACCTTCCTTGATTCTCTTTATTCACCTTTCTTCTTCTGCAGTTATGAAACCAACCTTGCTCTGGAACTTTCCCCATTTCTTTTAAGTAATTATATAACAAGGTGTCTCTTCACTTTACTGTCCAAATCTTCTATATTCTATATATAGTCTATAAATCTTTTATATATAATCTTCTATATTGCTATCTCTGTTTCCCTCTTCCTTTGAAAACAAACTTCCAAATATCTTTACCTATTTTCCTTCATTTCTTTGCAGACTTTTATGTCAGTTTCTCCAATTTGCCTAGAAACTGAACATCAACACTGAGTCCATCCAAACTACTGGCGTTTAAATGCCTCCATTCCCCCCCCCCCAAGTAGTTACATGAATATAATTTACAAAACACTGTGAATTTGGTTTGTTTTCAACAAATTTCTAATGTAGATTGTCTAAACTTAGGCATTCTTTTTGTCCTACAAAAGCAGCAGTCAACAACACCCATAATATTTTGCTTGTTCTCTTCCCCATAGTCTCTTCCCCAGCATCTTGGGGTTCTATTCTCTTCCCTCCCCACATAATCCCGTTTTTCGGCCTGCAAACCTCCTTTTCTGATGCTAATCAGAGGATACCTGTTTTTCTAGTCAACTGCCACCATCTGTCCCCTCAGCAGATGACTCTCCCCACAACCAAACCATTAGGTCTGGTTCCTATAGATCAGGGGTGGCCAAACTGTGGCACGGGAGTCCCATGTGGCTCCTTCACACATATTGTGTGGCTCTCGAAGCCCCAGCCAGAGAAGGCATTTGTCTCTTTAAATCACTTCTCCAAGCCAAACCAGCAAGTAAAGTTAGTTGCTTTTTTTCCACCTCCCACCTCTGATTTTCCTTCCTTCCTGTTCAGAGCCCAAAGAAGAAAAGTCTCTCACGCAGAACCAAGAGTGCTGACCAGAAAATACATAGAACTATAGCCTGTAGCATAAGGTTCTGAATATATCTGCAGCTTGACAAAGACTTCAAAAGAAACACACTTGTTAACCTAGGCAGCATGTTGCTCTGCTCTACCTGAAGAGCTGTTGCTGCCACCTTGAAGTTTTTCTGTACCTCCATGAGAGACTTTCCTTCTTTGGGCTCTGAACACCTCTACAATATTAGGGTTTGTAGAATCTTTCGGGCTCAAGTGCTGTGTTCTACTGGAGAAAGTGTTCCTTCCAGACGTTTCGTTCTCAGCTGCGGAGAACATCCTCAGTGGCGTTGCAGCCGGAGCAGGCGCTCTGACCACTGAGGATGTTCTCCGCAGCTGAGAACGAAACGTCTGGAAGGAAAACTTTCTCCAGTAGAACATGGCACTTGAGCCCGAAAGATTCTACAAACCCTAATGATGTTACCAGCCGTGAAAACCTGAAATCTTTGATAACCTCTACAATAATTTGGAAGACAATTTCACTTTATGTCTTGAGTCCATAGGACCAACCCAAGCGTTCTGGATCATTTTTGTCTTCTGTGAAGTTTGAAGGACTGAGCCTTTATTTGGAGTGTATGTGGCTGATCTTCCTCAATCTCCTTTTGTCCTCAAGTAGGAGATTGAGGAAGAATCGTACTGCTACAGCACCAACCCCAAATCAGACTTTTCCCTGCAGCCACTGTGGCCGGACCTGCCTGTCCCGCATTGGTCTTGTCAGCCACCAGCGAGCCTGCAGCAGACGTGGACTACTGCACATTTCTTAAATCTTCGTTCGCGAAGTCAAGCCGAGAGAGAGATGTGGCTGATATAACTTCTTTCCTGCAAAGTGGTTGCTAATGTGTATAAATGAAATTAATACAACAGATTTAAAAACATAATAATATTGAGACATAATGTGTGAATGTGTGTGTACCCAGCTTGCTGTGGGGAAAGTGCAGATGACTGGGGAAGGCACTGGCAAACCACCTACTAGGTGGGGAGGAGGAGGGGGAACTGTCAGAAAGGTTCGGGAGCTGCGCTCCTGTGAGCTCCTGCTGAATTCTTGGTGTATATACATGCAGTGTTTCTGTGTGTTGCTTGAACATATGAAGCTGCCTTATACTGAATCAGACCCTTGGTCCATCAAAGTCAGTATTGTCTTCTCAGACTGGCAGTGGCTCTCCAGGGTCTCAAGCGGAGGTTTTTCACACCTATTTGCCTGGACTTTTTTTGGAGATGCCAGGGATTGAACCTGGGACCTTCTGCTTCCCAAGCAGATGCTCTACCACTGAGCCACCGTCCTCCCCTTCTATCTCCACTGTAGTTTCTATGCATTGTTCACCCACTTGAGGACTGGCGACCCCAAGCAGCTCCAGCCCCGTCACCTCGGGGGCGGGGCGAGTCTCTGATTGACAGCCTCCCTCCCTCTTGGCTCCCCCCTCTCAAGACCTGGAGGCTGAGCATCTCCTTCGGGCCAGTGGGAAGATGGGAACGTTTAGCCGCTCTCTCTCCTCCCACACCCGGGGGTAGGGCCCAGCCACGCCTCACCTGACAGCCCCCGCCGGGGCATGTGCCGCTTGTAGTCGATGGGGCCGTAGCCGCCCGGAGGCGGCATGTCCTGCTTCACCTTCCCGACAGCCGACGCCATCCTTGAAGCGGGCTGGCGGCTCGGCCTCCTGGGCTTCACCGCGCCTTCCCGATGACGTCACGCACCTCCCGCACCCGTCTCACCCCTATGACGTTAACACTTACCTCAATTAAAGAACTAAAAGCGCAGTTGTTTTCCTCCAATGGTGGTGCGGAGGAGGAAGCGGCCGCGGCAGTAGCTGGTACCGTAAATATAGGAAAAGACGGAGCTCTACTTTATAAACCCCGACTTCCTTAAAAATGGTTCAGGGGTGGGCAAACTTGCTTATCGAAAGAGCCACATGGAATAAACGTCGGATGTTTAAGAGCCGCAAAACATAAACATCAGATGTCTAAGACTTAGTCACAAGGGAGGG
This sequence comes from Heteronotia binoei, assembly GCF_032191835.1. Classification (NCBI taxonomy): domain Eukaryota; kingdom Metazoa; phylum Chordata; class Lepidosauria; order Squamata; family Gekkonidae; genus Heteronotia; species Heteronotia binoei. The sequence continues at coordinate 188,688,621 of NC_083224.1, read as the reverse complement.
AGGGAAAGATGAGGTGGAAAGAAAGCAACTTTAACTGCGTTCACCAAGCTGCTGGCTGGCTTGGATAAGTGATTTAAAGCAACAAACGCCTTCTCCAAGATGGCTGATAGGGCGGTAGGGGCTTCGAGAGCCACATAATAAGTGTGAAAAAGCCACATATGGCTCCTGAGCCACAATTTGGCCACCCCAGGTTCTGTGTCTGATTCTATTTGATATCGCTCCTTGAATTAAATAGTTTACCCAGTGATTCTGACTTTCCTAAAATCGTTCTGTGCTCACTTTTCCAGTGAAATTTGTTTTTCTGTAGTTTGTCACCTTGTTTGATTGTTGGCATAGTTGGAAAGGCTATATAAGCAGAGTGCATTTTCCTGTAATATAAAGGATTTTTTTCCCAAAAAACCCAACAAACTTCATAGCGCATTGTGCATTTCTCCCTAAATATGGGCTTTGAAAGATTGTGACAGCAAAGTGCTGAGCATGTGCAGAGCGCCTATCTCTTTAAAATATTCCCAGTTTTGACTTTTGAAGTACCTGCAAACTAAAGTCTCCTTTCCAAGGGAGCATAGAGTTTCCACCTTCCACTGGAAGATTTTCTTGAATACCTTTAATCCAAAATGCATCTTATAGACAGCAGCAAAAATAAAAAATAATTTTTTGTGTGCGCCAATACTTTTTCTAGCCCCCTTTTCCAGCAGCAGGCCAGAAGGATGAAATTATGGCTGAAAGTACTTAAGACGCAATCCTAAAACGTTTGATCTATATTCTACTTCACTTCAACGTGTTCTGCATTGTATTTTTTGTGCTGGGGAGTCAAACTGAAAAGAAAATCTGTGTTACAACAGGCACCCATTGCTACAGAACTTGCAAGAAGAGAGGATGCCAGCTGGAATCAGCCTTATGGTTGCCAAGTCCAATTCAAGAAATATCTGGGGACTTTGGGGGTGAAGCCAGGAGACTTCGGGGGTGGAACCAGAAGCAAGGTTGTGATAAGCAGAACTGAACTCCAAAGGGCGTTCTGGCACATGTAAAGAGACAGCACACCACAGGAAATAATGAAGGATGGGGCGCTCTCTTTTGAGGTTCATAGAATTGAACCCCCTGGTCCAATCCTTTTGAAATATGGAGGGTGTTTTGAGGAGAGGAATTGGGTGCTCTGCTGCAAAAGTGGTGCCTCTACCTCAAAAAGTAGTCCCCCCCCCCCAGAGCTCCAGATACCAGTCAATCAATTTTCCATTGTACCCTATGGGAATCAGTCTCCAGCAGACATCCCGCCCCCATCCCACCGCTTTCTGATGACCCTGAAGCAGGTGAAAGGCCTCCAAACTGAGCGATCCCCAACTCCCACCTGGGGACTGGCAAACCTAATCAGCCTGCTGGGAACTTGGAGCCACCCAAAATCTTCAGAGGGGAGAGACATTTTAATCAATCGATTTGCTTCACGTGAAGAAGCTGCTTGACCCCAAGAGCTCAGGACAGGCCGAGGAAACCATTTTTATTTTATTCCCTGTGCAGCTGAGGTTTCCCTGACTTGGCTTAGAACCCAGAAACACAACCAAGCCTGGAGCTGGATAAGGGAGGGGGGTATGCAAAAGATGGCTCAGGAGATTAGCCTATACTGAACCTAAAAATGCCTAAACTATGAACCAGATTGCAGGCTAATACTTTAAGATTTCATGAATGAGTGCATAGAATAGTCCTGGGGGGTGGGAGAAGATGTGAAGTTACTTCAACCATTCTATGTAAAAGACAGTTGTTCGGGTGGGCATTATTACAAAGGGAATAGGCCAATAACATAATAGCTTGTGAAGGAACTTCTGTAAAGATAATGACCACAGTTCATGCCATTATGTATGGTATAAATACTGAGGTCAGGAACTCAAAACCTTCTCACTATCCCCGGGCCTAAAGAAGTCAGTCTTAAGTCAACTAGAGACAGGGCCTTTTCCATAATGGCCCCTACATGGTGGAACCAGCTGCCGGAGGAGGTGAGGGCCCTGCGGGACCTTATTCAGTTCCGCAGGGCCTGTAAGACAACCCTCTTCCGGCTAGCCTACATTTAACTGGTAAGCAAATGTAGCTTACTAGACTCCTGTTAATTATATTGTATAAGATTTGATGTTAAAGTTTTAAGGTTTTTAAGGTTTTAAATGTTCTGACTTTTTAAACTGCTTATATATGTAAATGTTAATTTAAATTCTGTTTTATCATCTGTTGTGAGCCGCCCTGAGCCATCTTTGTGGGAAGGGCGGGATACAAATCATAGAATAAATAAATAAATAAGAACACCAAAAGAGCCCTGCTGGGTCATCAAGTCTTGGAAATTAGTTCTTGGACCATCTAGTCCAGCATCCTGTCTCACACAGTGGCCAACCAGTTCCTCTGGAGGGCCAACAACAGGGCAGAGAGGCCTTCCTTGATAAGGACTTAATAAGAGCCCTGCTAGATCAGACCAGTGGTCCATCTACTTCAGAATCGTCTCTCATACAGAGGCCAACCAGTTCCTATGGATGGTCAACAACAGAGCATAGAGGCCCTCTCAGATTTGGAGCTTAGTGCCTCTGGATACGGAGGTTCCCTTCAGTCACCACAGCTAGTAGCTGTCAAGCTCGACTGATTCTGACCTAAGAGTGATGGGTTCCTGGCCTGTCACAAGCAGGCCTGGGTAAAATCATAATGAACCAAATGCTGCTAGTTTATTACCCTTCCCTGGCCCCTCTCTGATTTATGGCTGGTAATTACTGAGAGCAAAGCAATCAGCACCTTCCCGTGAATCCTCTTGCGGGAGGAAGTACCATCTGGTTGACACACGGCCGAATGTCTGATAAACACCCTGGGAATGTATCTTTGTGGCCATGTGTGAATGCTCCCCTGCTTCCCCTCCCCGTAGGAATCTCTTTGAAGTGTACCTTAAAACTTATGTATCAATGTATTGGTTTCATTCTTCTCAAGCCAAGGCTTGGGCCAGAGTAACGGTCTATCAATAAAAGTAGTCTTTGCAGCAACTTTGACTCGTCATTGAATCCGTCTACTTGACATTTTGAGAAGAATCCTTCTGAAGCTTAACCGCCCGGGCTACTTTGTAACCGAATGGTTGAAAAGGTTCCAGGTGGTGGTGAGCTTCCCGATGTTGAGGACGGGCCAACCGTGCCGTGGCACGTCCTGGATGCCTGCAGAGTAGTGGGCTCCCCTCCTCAGATCCAACAGCTCTTGATCACCTCGCGGCAGTGGCAGCCACGAACCTCCACTACCACGATGGATGAGGCGCCGGCCAGAAGGGAAGCCATCCTAACGCGACACATGCAGCGGGTGAGGATGGCCAACGCGGAGGTCGCTAACCCATGACCAATGGAGATAGACACCATTGTGGTCGTCCCAGTGCCTGATGAATGCCCCGACACAGAGGAGAGGGATCCGGAGGCACCGGCCCTGAAGGAGGACGACGAGGTGGCCCGCGAGTTCCGAGCGATGGTCCGCACGGAAGTTGAGACCGCGGTCAAGGGTCTGAGAGATGAAATGCAGACTATGACCACCAGGATGGCGGGAGAGATCACCCGGGAGATCTCTCGGTCCTTGGGACTGCCAGAACCCTGGAGGGTCCAACCACCTCCACCGGCCTGCCCGCGACCCCGGCCGCACCACCCCCAGCGGGACTGGCACCCAGACCGCCGGCTCCCCCAGTACCGAGGGATGGGGCCGGGAGCTGGACGCCACCTTCGATGGGGACCCAGAAGAGCTGGAGTACTTCATGATGCAGACGAACAGCTACGTGCACTACTGGGGGAACACATTCCCTGATGAGTTCAGTCGGGTGGACTACCTGGGATCGAAACTGAAGGGGGCTGCCAAAAGGTGGTATGTCAGCCTGTACAAAGCCATGAGCCCGGAACTGGACTATGTGGCTACGTTCCTCCAGGCTCTGTTGGCCCAGTACGAAGACCCCCTCCAGGAAACTTGGGCATTGGCGGCCCTGAGGGACACGCAACAGGGATCGAAGTTGATTCAGGAGTACGTCGCGGAATTTCAGGCCAACGCCGCGAAGGTGAGAGGGTGGAGTGAACTGATGAAAATCGAGCGCTTCATCAGGGGCCTGAACGCGGGCATGTTGGATCAGGCCCTCACCCAGGCCAGACACACTACGCTGGTGGGCTGGATCCAGCTAGTGGGTGAGGTGGAAACCAATATGAAGTGCGTGGCCATGCAGCGCCAGCAGCAGACCAGAAAAGGGAGCTGAGACCCAAAGGCGACGCCCAAAGTGGAGGTGAAGAAACCTGCGGGAGGAGGCGGCGGCGGCGAGAAAGCGGTGGGGCCCCGCAAGGGTTTTCGGTGTGGAGATCCGGGTCACTTGGCTAGTAGCTGCCCCAACCCCCCACGGGCACTGCCGAGTGCACCCAAACCAAGCACCCCTACCCCGAAGAAGACACCGGGCCGCCCTAAGGATGCGGCGAAGAGCAGCGTAGCGGCCGTTGGGGGTTGGAGGAAGACGCCTTCCTAGCGGACGAGCTGAGCGAGCTGGTGTGGATGAACGAGCCGTTGGGAAACGGGGACGACCTGCTCTGAAGGGTGCCAACCAGCAGGTTGCGGAGGAACCGGCACCGCTTAGGGTGAGAGTAACGGGGTCGTTATATTTGTGCCAGTGAAACTGTTGAACCCTAAACTTAAAAGATTTATGCAAGTGAGGGCCCTAGTGGACTCAGGTTGCAATTGGGAATTGATCACCCTGAAACTGGTGGAGGCCCTGGGACTGACCACCACGGCCCTCCCCTGTCCTATACAATTTGAACAGATGGACGGGTCAGTGATGTGGGGAGAGCCCTGCGTACTAGAAACCCATTTCCTACCGGTGGGGATTGAAGGGCACTGGGACCAAGAGTCATTCGTGATCGCCCCCTCCTGCTCCTATCCTGTGGTTCTGGAAGTAGGGTGGCTGGCCAGACACGAACCTAGCATATGGTGGGGGGACCAAACCATAAAGTTTGTGGACCCACTATGCGAAACCCACGTATGGAACTTAGACTGGGGGCCTCAACCCCCGCCATCAAAGGAGAAGGTCTGTTTGACGATGGAGGAGGTCCCCGTGGTCCCGAGAGCATATTGGGACCTGATGGGGGTGTTTAGTGAATAGGGCGCAGATGAACTGCCCCCTCACAGGGACACTGACTAGACCAGAAATTAAAACGGGATTTCATTAGGCCAGCGACACCCCCCCACGCCACTCGTGTTGTTTAGGAAAAAGGACGGCTCGCTTAGGCTTTGCGCAGACTTTCGCGGGATCAACGCGATTTCAACCTCTAATGCCTACCCCATCCCCCTCATCAAAGACTTGTTAAGCACGGTGTCTGAAGGGAAGATTTTCACTAAACTGGACTTGAGGGATGCGTACTTCAGAGTGCGCATAAAAGAGGGGATGAATGGAAGACGGCTTTTAACACACCCATGGGACAATTTGAGTACCTGGTGATGCCTTTTGGACTACAGGGCGCACTGGGGGTGTTCATGAACTTTATTAATGATGTGTTGAGGAAATGTTTGTTCAAGGGTGGTGGTGGTGTACCTGGATGACATCATTATTTACTCGCAGGATTAAAAGTCCCACGTGAAATTGGTGCGGGAGGAATTAAGCACCCTGTTGAGACACAAATTGTATGCTAAACTGTCAAAATGCGAGTTCCATAAGACTGAACTGAACTACCTTGGGTTCCTGGTGTCCGCGAAGGGGTTGGCAATGGACCCGGCCAAAGTGCAGGCAGTATTGGATTGGGCTCCCCCGAGGACATGGAGACAGCTCCAATCTTTCCTCGGGTTCGCAAATTTCTATAGAAACTTCATAGCGGGGTTCGCCCAGATCATGCTCCCTCTCACAGAGTTGTTAAAAACGAAGGGGAAGGGGTCTGAAGCCAAGTGGCTGGGGGCCCGCCTAATTTGGACACCAAGATGCCACGAAGCGTTTGACAAACTGAAACGGTTGTTCACAAGTGAGCTGGTCCTGAGCCACCCCAATGAGCTGCGGCCCTTCATTGTGCAATGCGGCGCCTCTGATGTGGCCGTAGGAGCCATTCTTATGCAGAAAGACGAGGAGGGGAGGTTGAGCCCGTGTGCCTATATTACTAAAAAGTTCTCCGCAGAACAAAGAAACTGGTTGGTGTGTGACAAAGAGGTCTTTGCTGTCACATTTGCTTTGAAAACCTGGCGGTTGTGGTTGGAGGGGGCCAAAGTCCCGTTTGAGATTTGGACGGGCCACAAAAACCTCGAAGCCCTTACTGGCAAGAGGAAATTGAGTGAGAAACAGATCAGATGGGCGGGGTTCTTCTCCAAGTTTGACTTTGCGCTAAAGCACATCCCCCGCACAAAAAATTTCTTGGCTGATGCACTATCTCGCCTGCCTCAGCACAATAGTCAACGGGAGGAAGTAATAGACTCCCTAATTCCCCCCTCGCAGGTAGCCACAGTCGTAACCACTCGGTCCCAAACAAAACGCAAGCTGGAAGGGTGGGGGACTGAAAAGATGGCGGTGGAGACAGAAAAGGAAGGGGACGACTGGCCAGGGAAAATTCAGAAAAAAGAAGATGGGTTGTGGTATAAGGGGGAGAAGCTCTATGTCCCAAAGAACATGAGGGCGGAAATATTGCAGCTTTGCCATTCAAACAAACTGGCAGGGCACTTTGGATACGTAAAGATGCTCCACTTAATTAGTCGGCAGTTCTGGTGGCCTTCCCTAAAAAAGGATGTGTCAGAATTTGTTTCTTCCTGTCCCATCTTGTATCATGGCAAAAAGGAGAGGGGGAAAACCTCTTGGGCTGCTCAAACGGATAGAAACATCTACTCGACCCTGGTCAGTAGTCTCAATGGACTTCATTGTAGAACTGCCACCCTCTCATGGCAAGACAGTAATATTGGTGGTAGTGGACATGTTCTCTAAGCAAGCCCACTTCATTCCATGTGCTCAACTCCCCACGGCTAAAAAATTAGCCTATTTGTTTTTCAACCACATGGTCAAACTCCACTCGTTCCTGGACAAAGTAATTAGCGACCAGGGCCCGCAGTTCGTTGTCAACTTCTGGCGGGAGTTTTGCAAACTAGTGGGGATGGAGCAAGGTTTGAGTTCCGCCTATCACCCCCAGACTGACAGACGGAACGCGTGAACGCCCTATTAGAACAATACCTGAGGTGCTACATAAATCACCAGCAGCTGACCTACTCCCCTTTGCTGAGTATGGCTATAATAACAGTGTGCACAGCTCCACCAAAGCCTCCCCTTTCCAAACTGTAAGTGGGTATGAGGGTAAACCGATCCCCCTTCTACCAAGGGGAGATCCAGCCAAAGAACCAGCTCCTTTGAACAATGGTGGGGCACGCTGAGTAAGTGCTGGAAGGAAATACAAGAGAATTTGGAGGCTGCCAAGGAGATGTACAAGAAACAGTATGATAAGTCCCACATACCAGCCTGGGACTTCAAGGTGGGGCATTCGGTATTTGTTTCAACAAAAAATCTGCCTTTGAATCAACCCTCAAAGAAACTGGCATACCGATAACTGGGGCGCTTTAAGATCAAGCGGGTGATAAACAAGGTCACTGTAGAACTGGAACTGCCAAAAAAGTTTAGTAAAGTACACCCTGTCTTTCATTGCAGTCTTCTCCGAAGGGACCCCGGTGCTTCCCCCTGGCACCCTCGACCGACAGCTCCTCAACCTATCCAGATTGGGAATCAGAGTCATCATTTGGTCCAGGAGATCCTGGACTCCAAAGTCAAACACGGGACACTTTCCTTCTAGTGAAAATGAATGAGTAGCAAAAAAAGATGTATTAGCTCCTGATTTAATTAATAAGTTTCACAGAAAGTTCCCTCAGAGACCGAGGCGGTCAGCTTGAGGGGGGCAGTATGTTAAGCTCGACTGATTCTGATCAATGACTGATGGGTTCCTGGCCTGTCATAAGCAGGCCTGGGTAAAATCATAATGAACCAAATGCTGCTAGTTTATTACCCTTCCCTGGCCCCTCTCTGCTTTATGGCTGGTAATTACTGAGAGCAAAGCAATCAGCACCTTCCCATGAATCCTCTTGCGGGAGGAAGTACCATCTGGTTGACACACGGCCGAATGTCTGATAAACACCCTGGGAATGTATCTTTGTGGCCATGTGTGAATGCTCCCCTGCTTCCCCTCCCCGTAGGAATCTCTTTGAAGTGTACCTTAAAACTTACGTATCAATGTATTGGTTTCATTCTTCTCAAGCCAAGGCTTGAGCCAGAGTAACGGTCTATCAATAAACGTAGTCTTTGTAGCAACTTGGCCTCGTCATTGAATCTGTCTACTTGACATGATTTGATATGACTGATCTTTTATGAATCTATCTAATCTTTTTTTTAAGCTGTTTATTCCCGGGGCCATCGTTACATCTTTGGGCAGTGAATTTTAATCTCTGTCAAGTAGTATTTCTTTTTGTCCATCCTGAACCTACTGCCCAACAGTGCCCTTGTTCTAGTATTTTGTGGGAGGGCAGAAAAGTTCCTTGCTTCTGGGGTCTATTATTCAACCCCCCCTGGGAGAATTCTGAACTCTTTAAGATTTGACAAACTTTCTAATATTTTTCTCCATGCACACAAAAGGGAAAAGGACCAAAATCTACTAAGCAGACAGATGGAAATCTTCCTCATGCCACGGTGGCCACATTGGAGAAAGTCATTTAAAAAGTATGATGGGAGTCAGGTTTTATTATGACAATTCTAATTCAAGAAACATTTTAAGGTAGATGCTGAGCTGATCTAATTTAGTCCACCTTCCAGTAATGTCAGGGGCGTGTGGCAGATGCAAATGAGTTGTGCTAATGAGCTCTGGCACCTCTTTTTCTAAGAAATGGCTAGTTAATACGGAGCTGCTGAAAGGATAAAATGGAGAAGGATGTAAGCTGCTTTGGTTCTCCGTTGAGGTGAGAGGCAGGTTGCACATAAAACAAAGCAGGCAGTGCAGAAAGGACCAGCAGGTGGGTCTACTCTGTGCTAGAAACAGGTAAGTGGGTGAAAAGTTCATGCAGTTAAACTGCTTTCCTTTTAAAGCAAAAAACTCCCGCAAGTTTCCAGTCCTCGATGGCACCAAGACAGGGCATAAGCAGTACTAGCTGCATTCATGTTTCCATCTTTTGACTCTTGCTTTAAAAAAGGGGTCAGGAAGAACCCCACCTGCTTTTTAATTTCTTGTTCTCCTCATAAGTTTTCCCCTGCCCTGCCCTAGACCATTTCTCTCAGGATGGAAGACGAGGGAGAAGAACGTGCAAGAGCCCAGCACACTAGTAAGCTAGACTCACCCAAGTCATTGGCAACCCATACTAAAGGAAGATTATGCAAGAGCTCAATGCACGGCACTGCATCTTGGGTTTTGTGATTTTTTTTTAAAGAATCAAAAGGAGACTGGGAGCTGCAGGAGCAGCAGGCTCAACTGCCTGATGATCAGAAGGTGTTTGCATTTTTGAAACTTGGTTTGCTGAAGCTCAGCAAATGAGGGGCCGCCTGCAGCTCCAGCTTCTGACAGGATTAGACCGGGGTGTGTGTGTGTCCCTCAACCTTTTTTGGCCTGCAGGCACCAATGGAATTTAGAGAGGCAAACAGAGAGCAGCAGCAGCCAAACTCACAAATGGCTGCTGCAGGTAGAGCCACATGTAAAATCCCCTTTGCGGATGTGGGAAAAGCTTTTTATTTGAAGGGGGAGGGAGTCGATAATCAGTGTCCCCTCTAAACTGAGTTAGTGTGAGCTAGCTCACAGGCTTTTTTGCCCCCGGCTCACATGTTTTTGCCTTAGCTCAGGAAAAATGGCCCACGAGTAAACTAACTGATGCAGTAGTTCACAACTTGAATGCCAGTAGCTCACAAGACCCCACAGCCTAGAGGGAGCATAGTCGATAACGATGCCTGCCTTACAGTGGCTCTGCCCACTTTCTGAAGAGCTTGGTGGGGACCTAGAGACATATTGGAGGGCGTCATGGGGCCCACAGACTGTAGATAGGTGCTATCTCCTCAAATTGGGTGCCTCTTCTTCCTTTAACCTGGGAGCTGCTCTCCAATCCCTGCCTTTCATCACTTTGTCCTCTCACGGCTTTGCTTGGAGGCACATGTCTCTATACAGGTCTCTCTCGTGGGCATCATGTTGGGAAACCCTGTATTAGACCCAAAGGAAGTAACATTTTAGCAGAGGGGTGTTTTTTTTGGGTGTGTGTGTGGGGTGTTTGCCAGAGAAGGAATTTCCTTTTGGAAACACTGGCTTCTCTCCCTCCGATTCCTTCTTTCAGTTCCTTCCACCACTGGTGAGATAAATGCACAACTCTTCCATTCATCTGTTCAAATCAAAACCTGCCAAGTTGAAGATTCACGCAAACAGAAAAGGGGTGTGTGAAAATGCAATTAGAAGGAGCTTTTTTATTACAATGCAATAGTCATAAATCTGAAGAGGGACCTTTCGCCCCTGTACAGCCACAGTTGTTTTTGTTTTTTTTTTAAATTAAGTATCTAACTTGCAGCTAACAAAATACCAGACCCACCCAGGACCCCCTCCCCCCCAAAAAATGGTTCAACTGCAGTGTTAACCCCCCCTCCTGCCCCCTTCCTCTTTATATATATATAGATATATATATATATTTATATAATTTTTGCAATGCACCTTCTATGTCAGCATTAAAAATCTGTTGCCGACATGTTATTACAAATCATAATTGAAAGGTCCATATTCTCCACCACTAGAAAACAAAACCTGCCCCCCCCCAAAAAAAGAGGAGGGGTGAAAACGTCAATCTGAAGCTTCTGCATTAATAGCTGGAATTCATTTTTTCCAGGGGGGGGGGAGGGGAGGAGAGGGCAGAATGGATTTAAAGCCAAAGTTAGACAAGGTGCTACAGGGAACTCTGTCCCCCGCCCTCTCCCCTCCTTCCAAAAGAGGGTGGTGGAACATTCAGAACGAATTGAAATTCTCACGTCAGAGGCGGCCCGCTTATCCGACATCGCTGTGTTTGGGGGCTGGTGACTTAGAATGGTACTAACGGGAAGAGGATTCTTATTCATCTTCCCTGCTCCTCACCCACCACTCGCCTGTAGCAGCAGCAATGGAGACAAGCAGAATTCTGTCTCACATTTAATTCTGTTTTATTTTTTAATACCACCCCCCCAAACCCCCCCCCCCTTCTTACTCCTCTGGTCCCTTCTGCTCAACAAACCTAAATTGCACACTGCTCAAAGACAGCCAAAAGGGGGGTGAGATTACAAAGGTGTCACCGAGGAAGACCCCCCCCCCCCAAAAAAAATTATTCTGTAAAAATTATTCCTGTTTTCTTTGACCTCTTCTACAGGTGAGAGCTCTTAACCACATGCCTCTCCCCCCGCCCCCAACACACTGACTGTTTTCAGAAGGAGATTTCAAGACATTCTTTGGGTTTTAACTGTCCAGTAATTCTTGGGGCTGAGATGGTTGAGTGTCCAAGGCAAGATGTCCAGACGTGGGATTGTGGTTTTACAAAAGAGCCAACCCTGTGTTCGCTTGCCCTGTCTCTTCCAACAGTGGCTAGATCCATCACGCACTGCTTCATAATTTATGGTCAGATGGGGAGGGGTGGTGGTGGAATCAAATCCTGCCATTAACCCCATGGCCTCCCTGGGAATCACATACGGCGTCGTCAGGGAGGGACGAAGAGGGGCGCCGATCCCCTCCCCCCCCCCGACGTTTCCGATTTTGTCCGCTATTGCTGGGTTCCAGTTCTGTTTTCCGCAGGCGAGAAGAAGTATACCCTTGATCGCTACTGACCGTCGTACGATCAACTGAACCGCCCCCCCCCCCCAAACAAACAAACGAAAACTAAACCTGAATGACTACAAATGTAAGGCGGGGAAGGGAACCAGAAGCAGCTGAGAGCACACGACTTTGTGCAGTCCTCCTCTCTCTGTGCTAGTGCTGATTGAAAGGGGGAGGGGGGAAACAAAAACAAAAAAAAAGTCAGCTCCCAAAACTAAAAAAAAAGAAATACATAAGAAAAAATAAAGAAGAATCACCGAGATTGCTCTCCCCTCTCCAAGCCAGCCTTTGCTGCAAGAATTTGGTAGCCTTGTATCATTGCTGTTGCCCCCCCACCAAAAAAAAAAAAAGAAAAGCATTCCTTCCACCCTGTGGAATGTGAGGCAGCCTTTGGCAGGGCCAACCAAAGAAAAAATTAAGCCTCCCCTGCGATGCCCCCCCATGGGGCAAATCCAGCTAGGCTCAAAAAGCAGATTTTTCCACTGCATGGTAAAATGGGGGTGTGGGGGGAGGCAGAGAAAGGCAGCAAATTCAAATGGGAGAGGAAGGGGGGTGGGGTGAGGAATCAACACCCCCCCCCCGAAAAAAAAATCGAAGTCTCCCACTAGAAGGCGGAGGCTCCAGCGTTATTTCCAGGTGGCCGACTGCGGGATGGATCGCGGTGGGATCATATCCAAAAGGTACTCGCGCTGGCGGTCCACAGCCGAAGAGGTCGTTTTGTGCACGGTGAGGCTTGGGTTCACGAAATTGAGCGCCCCGCCTGAAAAGGAGAGGACGGGACAAACGGGTGAGGCTTCGCTGGCACAGTTGAAGGGCGAGAGATACTGAAAAGAGCTATCAATGACATTAAAGATTAAAAAGAACCCCCCCCAACTTCTCTAATTATTCTGTCACCCTGGCCTGGACGGCCCAGGCTAGCCTGATCTCATCAGATCTTGGAAGCAAAACCCTGGAATGTACTTGGATGGGAACAGGCTTTTTGGGTAGCAGGAACTCCTTTGCATATTTGGCCACATACCCCGGTGTAGTCAATCCTCCAAGAGCTTACAGGGCTCTTCGTACAGGGCCTACTGTAAGCTCCAGGAAGATTGCCTACATCTGGGGTGTGTGGCCCAATATGCAAAGGAGCTCCTGCTAGAATTCCACCCCTGATATTAGGCCACACAACCCTGATGTAGCCAATCCTCCAAGAGATTACAGGGCACTTAGAACAGGGCCTACTGTAAGCTCCAGGAAGATTGGCTACGTCAGGGGTGTGTGGCCTAATATGCAAAGGAGTTCCTGCTGCCAAAAGAGCCCTGGAAAGAAGTCCACGGTCTCTACATACAGGCAGGCAATGGGGATTATTAGGAAGGGGACTGAAAATAAATCAGCCAGTTATCATAATGCCCCTGAATAAATCTCTTGTGTGGCCTTATTTGAAACACTGGGTCCAGTTCTAATCCTTGCCCCTCGAAAAAAATGAAGGGGGTGGAACACTTTTTCCCTTTGAAGAAAGGTTAAAAGACGTTCGGGCTCTTCAGCTTGGAGAAATGATGACAGAGGGGCGACATGATAAGAGGTTTAACAAAATTATGCATGGGATAGAAAATGTAGAGAAGGAAGTCCTTTTCTCCTTTTTTCACAATACAAGAACATGGGGATACTCAATTTAATTAATGACCAGCAGGCTTAGAACAGGTAAAAGGAAGTCCTTCTTCACCAAAATAGTAATTCACAGCCACAGGAAGTGGTGGCAGCTACAAGCATAGACGGCTTCGAGAGGGGCTTGGAGGTCCATCAGTGGCTATTAGCTGCAACAAACAGATGGAATGGCCTTGTCGGGGGCAATGATGTATTCTCGGTGCTTGGGGTAGGGGGACAGTGGGAGGGGCTTCTGGAGTTCTGTCCCCACTGGTGGACCTCCTGATGGCGCCTGGTTTGGGCCTCTGTGTGACACAGAGTGCTGGACTCAATGGGCCACTGACCTGATCCAACGCACATTCTTAACCACCTCTGAACGTCTCTTACCTTGAAAACCCTATGGGGTCACCATAAGTTAGCTGCAACTCGCTGGCACTTTCCACCCCTGGCTCTATCACTATAGTATTTTAACATTATAGTTTTATAGCAACGATCTTTAGTGGTGTCATGAGGCCTATAGGTTCCAGAGAAGCCTGCCTAGGAGTTACTACAGAAAGTCTACATTTCCCAGGATCCCTTCTGTCCCTCTGACTGGGTGGAACCTGGGGGGAAAAACATAAAAGGACTAAACAGACAGGGTCGCTGTTCCCCCTAAGCTGAGCTAGTGTGAGCTAGCTCACAGATTTTCAGCCTGCAACTCACACATTTTCTCTTCGCTCAGAAAGCACACTAATTGATGCAGCAGCTCACAGCTTTAACGCCAGTAGCTCACAAAGTTGAATTTTCGCTCACAAGACTCCGCAGTTTAGAGGGAACACTGGACAGGGTAGGTTCTTTCCTGAAGCGGCTGCAAGCAGGGAGGTTCTCTCTCTGGAAGTGTGAGCTGGAGGCAGGCTGTAGTCTAGAGAGCTCGTAGCTGGGAAGAGATCCCTCACTCAAGGGAGGTGGCAAGTTTTGGTATTAGGGCAGGGACTGTCTAGTTGGGAGCACATACAGCCGGGGCTGCGCGGACTGCACTGGCTGCCGGTGGTGTACCGAGTTCGTTACAAGGTGCTGGTTATTACCTTTAAAGCCCTATATGGCCGAGGACCTGTCTACTTGAGGGACTGTCTTTCCCCGTATGAACCCCAGAGAGCGCTGAGGTCAGCTGGAAAGAACCAGCTGAATATCCCTGGGCCAAAGGAGGCCAGATTGAAGTCCACCCGGGATCGGGCCTTCTCCATAGCGGCCCCCCTACTGTGGAACCAACTCCCGGAGGAGGTAAGGGCCCTGCGATGCTTCGACCAATTCCGCAGGGCCTGTAAGACCCACCTCTTTAAAATAGCCTTCACTTAATACCGAGCCAAGAAAGTCCTGCTGGATATGTTCTACGTTTTAGTCACTGGATTTTATGGAAGATCTTAACTATAGCACCATAATCTTAATTCTAATGTAATTTTAATGATTTTAAGGATGATTTTATAACTGGAATTGTATATGAATCTATAACTGGAATTTATAACTGAAATTATTGTATATGGTTTTATTGTACACTGTGTTTACATGTTGGGAGCCGCCCTGAGCCTGCTTGCGGGGAGGGCGGGATACAAATAAAAAGTTATTATTATTATTATAGTTAAACATGTCAGGACTTTGTTTGTTTGCACCAACCTTTACTATTTGCATATTTATCATTGCACTAAACCTTTATTATCCACTTTTTCTTTTAGAACTCTAATAATAAACTCCTTCTGCTGTTATGCTGCCTGGGTCCTCACGTCTCCTTGGTCATGGTTAAGAGGATTCACTAATAAGGAAGATGGAGGGGTGGTTGGGTGCTCTGGGCCCTCCCACGTTGACCCTGACCAGAGTCATGGCAGCCTGTAGAAGATCCTCCTAGGCCCCTGCTGTGTGACAAGCGGCCTTAACCTGGACAGCTCAGACTAACTCAATCTTGTCAAGTCTCAGAAGCTAAGCAGGGCCGGCCCTGGTCAGCACTTGGATGGGAGACCAAGGAAGTCCGAGGGTCGCTACGCAGAGGCAAACCAGCTCTGAATGTCTCCTGCCTTGAAAACTCTATGGGATGCCGTAAGTCAGCGGCGATCAGACAGTCCTTTCAGCCTCCAAATATTATTCTCTTGCGGGTGGTACCCCCGCAGACAGAAGCCATCGGATTCTCAGTGGCCGAGGCCTCTGGAGGTTAGGATCGACAGAGGCAACTCCTTCCTCTGCAACCTGGCCTAGATGGACTCTTGCGAAGAGGCAGCATGCCTCAGATTCTCAGCAATGTTCCCTCTAAGCTGCAGAGTCTTGCGAGCAAAAATTCTGCTTTGTGATACATTGGTATTAAAGTATATGGGCTATTGGCACCGAAGCTGCGAGCTACGGCATAAATTATTGCGCTCTGGGGTCATTTTTCCCTGAGTTAAAACAAAAATGTGCGAGCTGGAGGTTAAAAATCTGCGAGCGAGCTCACGCGAACTCAGCTTAGAGGGATCCCTGATTCTCAGGTGTTAAGGGATAACAGCTGCTGGCTACAGGGACCTGGGCCTATGGGCCCTGAAAGCCCTGCTGCAAACAGGACAGACCTTTTGTCGTTCCTGTTAAAAAAAAAAAAAATGGCTCTGTGCAGTTAACGTAACAGCTCACCTCTGTGACTGAAGCATCCCAAGTTCTTCACATATGCTCTGGATACTCTCAGCTGCACCCCAGCCCTGCCAAGTCGGCCAGTATTGTCCCCATAAGGCAGGCCTGTGGTTCAGTTTCAGCTGCTACACTGTGAGAGAGCGTGCGGACCAGGACTTCTTTTTGTAGCAAGAACTCATTTGCATACTAAGCCACACACCCCTGATGTAGCCCATTCTCCAAGAGCTTACAGGGCTTACTGTAAGCTCCAGGAGGACTGGCCACAGCAGGGATGTGTGGCCCAGTACGCAAAGAAGTTCCGGCTACACCACAAAGGCAAAAGTCATGTACAGTGTTACTGGTACCAGAAGGCCACAGCAGCAGCCAAGTTCCGCAGAACAAAAGATTAAACTATGGAGGCTAATTTACTATAGAAATTAAGAGTAACAGGCTTAGCAGAGTCCACGTCTACACTTGAAACACTTGTAATGGGCTGCGACAGTTACAGTCGCTCCTACGGATGGGAAAAGGTACTTAATGGCTGGATATAGGCTGTGATCACACACACTAAATAATGCACTTTCAGTGCACTTTCCAACTGGATTTTACTGCGTGAACTGACAAAATGCAATTGGAAAGCGCATTGAAAGCAGATAGAAAGTGCATTATTTAGTGCATGCGATCGCAGCCTCAGTCTCGTTCGGGGTTGTTCTGGCCAACCACCCTCTTTTCTAGGTCTTGACATCCAAGGATAACCTTCATAAAACTACTGTGCACAATGTCTTAAGTACTGAAATTTCTGAACGAATGTTGTACGCTACATACTAGATTCTTATGTGTTTTAAAGGGTTTTACGTTTGGGTTGGAAGTTAAATAAATAAGAGGTGTTTTGAAACAACTCACTCTCTCTCTCTCTGGATGCAATTGGGAAAGCAGTCTCTCTCCCTCTCCAATGAACGAGGAATGGGAGGTTCATGCACTCCTCATTTTGCTGACACCGGGTCCTCTGATGCTATACTATTAAGCATTCAAACAACAAGCTGTCTTTTTTTTGGGGTGGGGGGGGAGAATGGGTGGAGAAACCACTGCCACCTCCCTGCCCAGGATTCTCTGAGGTCCAAATCTATGCTTCAGACACCCGTAATGGGCTGCAATCGCACACACTGAATAATGCACTGTGTGAAATGGCAAAATGCAGGTGGAAAGTGCACTGAACGTGGATTGAAAGTACAGTATTTAGTGTGTGCGATCACAGCCACGGACACACCGCAAGGAGGGAGGACAGAGCAAGGGAGAGAGGAAACACCAAAGAGAAGCACCCTTTTCACCCAGAAGTTGGTTTTTTAAACAAAAAAGTTGCTGGCCGAACAAGGGAGCGCGGCCAACGGCGACGAGAGAAGCGCGAGCCATCTACCTGCATTGGCGGGAGTCTTCTTCCAAGTGCAAGCACCGCCTTTCCCGATGGGCCTCGGAGCATGCTTACCTTGCCTGCCACCAAGTACGGCCACGCCAGATGCGTTCTGCAACTTGGGCGACGGGCTAAATGCATGCAAGACTCCACGGGGGGTGCTGGTGGTTCGGGGCAGCTGACTGGAGGTCTGCGGAGCAAGCAGGGAGAGAAAGGTGGCGTCAGTCCTGGTCAGGGATTCTGCTTCGGCTGCAGTCTGCATCACGGGCCTTTGCCTGTTCTCTTTTACTTACAACACCCCTTTGCATTTATACAGCGCTTGCTGCGATCAACAGCTCTTCCCAGACATTAGGCATGCAACTAATTAGTGACACTAGTCACATAACTAACTGAAGAGAAACAGGCTTGGTCTCTTCTCTTTTGCTTTCAGAACCCCACTTTGCATTTATACAGCGCTTGCTGTGATCAACAGCTAATAATAATAATAGTAATAAATTTTATTTATATCCCGCCCTCCCCACCTAGGCAGGCTCAGGGCGGCTAACAACATATTCAAATAAAAATTATACAGTAATTTTAAAATCAGCATTATCTTAAAAACCATTCCAATTTACTTAATTTAACAATAACAATGGTGTTCCTGGCGCTATTCTGTCTGTTTGCATAATGCGAAGATCACTGAACAGAGTCACTTTGGAAGGTCCATCAATTCGGCCATCCTTAGTCAGCAGTCTGCGAAGGCCAGCCTAAAAATGTCTTCCCAGACATTAGGCATGCAACTAATTAGTGACACTAGTCACATAACTAACCGAAGAGAAACAGGCTTGGTCTCTTCTCTTTTGCTTTCAGAACCCCGCTTTGCATTTATACAGCGCTTGCAGTGATCAACGGCTCTTCCCAGACATTAGATACACAACTAACTAGTGACACTAGTTACATAACTGAAAAGAAACAGCCTTGCTCTCTTCTCTTTTGCTTCCAGCACCCCTTTGCATTTATACAGCGCTTGCTGTGATCAAAAGCTCTTCCCAGACATTAGGCATGCAACTAACTAGTGACACTAGTTACATAACTGAAAAGAAACAGCCTTGGTCTCTTCTCTTTTGCTTCCAGCACCCCTTTGCATTTATACAGCGCTTGCAGTGATCAACGGCTCTTCCCAGACATTAGATACACAACTAACTAGTGACACTAGTTACATAACTGAAAAGAAACAGTCTTGGTCTCTTCTCTTTTGCTTCCAACACCCCTTTGCATTTATACAGCGCTTGCAGCGATCGACAGCTCTTCTGAGTCACTTAACACGCAACTAATTAGCGACACTAGTGTCACATAGGATAGATTCAGTTGGGTAGCTGTGCTGGGTTTCAAGCAGCAGAACAAAGTTTGAGTCCAGTGGCACCTTAGAGACCAACAAAGTTTTGTTGACGGTATAAGCTTTTGTATGCAAGCACACTTCCTCAGATACAGACTCTGTATCTGAGGAAGTATGCTTGCACACAAATGCTTATACCTTGAATAAAAATTGCTGGCCTTAAAGGTGCCACTGGACACAAATTATGTTCTACAAGACGCATAACTAACTGAAGAGAACCAGCCTAGGTCTGTTCTCTAGCTTCCAGCACTCCCTTGCATTTATACAGCGCTTGCAGGGATCAACAACTTTCCCCAGACAGTCACACATATATGAACATATGAAGCTGCCTTATACTGAATCAGACCCTTGGTCCATCAAAGTCAGTATTGTCTTCTCAGACTGGCAGCGGCTCTCCAGGGTCCCAAGCTGAGGTTTTTCACACCTATTTGCCTGGACCCTTTTTTGGAGATGCCGGGGATTGAACCTGGGACCTTCTGCTTCCCAAGCAGATGCTCTACCACTGAGCCACCATCCCTCACCTGACTGGAGCGGCTCTCCAGGGTCTCAGGCTGAGGTTTTCCACACCTATTTGCCTGGAGCCTTTTTTGGAGATGCCGGGGATGGAACCTGGGACCTTCTGCTTCCCAAGCAGATGCTCTACCACTGAGCCACCATCCCTCACCTGACTGGAGCGGCTCTCCAGGGTCTCAGGCTGAGGTTTTCCACACCTATTTGCCTGGACCCTTTTTTGGAGATGTCCCTCCCACACAACGCAAACTCCTCAGAATTCCTCTGGAATTCAGACTGGGGAGCCTGTCAACTTGTCACCGGACAACGTGCTTTTTCCTCTGTCTGACTGCAATATAAAAGTTACATTCTTGGGTTTGCTAAGATTATTAACTGAATTATTTTAAAAGAGTGAGTTTTGTTGTTACATTTTGTTTAGAAAGTTTACAGGCTGCACCTTCCCGCCCCCCCCCAGCACAGAGCAGCTTCAGGCAGTTTGAAGTACAAACACATGCAACGCACCCCCACTGCTTAAATGACCGACCACCCACCAGGGCATAAAGAGCACAAAAGCATAGAACAATTTAGCAAAGAACATAAAAAACAGCAGCCGTCCAACTGCCTTCAGGCCAGAGGTTAGCAGGCAAAACTTTTTTTTTCAAAGACTGGGCAGTCTTTGAAACCCTTCAAGTTCAAAGCCTGGCTCTGGCAGAAATGTTTCCGCTAGAAAATTTGGTAAATAGAGGATACCCAGTTAGAATATGGCAAAAAATACACAATCCGAGAAGCACTATTGTGATAAAGTTCACACTATAAAGACAGTGTCACGTAAATTTCCAAAAGTCCCAGTACACTAAATACACTATTCGGTCCAAATTCTTGTGCTTGTAATCTTCAATGACGTAGAAATGAGCCAAGGAGAATCAATAATTCATGCAAGAGGCTGGTTTTGGCCACGCCTTCCTCAGTCACGACTCTCACGCAATAAGTTGCATTTAACTCCTCCAATTTCGAGTACGATCATTCATTAGTTGGGACCGAGTCTGACTCCGTTTATGGGCAATGCCTCCTTCTAAATGCACAAGCTGGTTCCGTCCCTCCGTAAATGGAGTCAGACCGGGTCCCAACTAATGAATGATCGTACTCGAAATTGGAGGAGTTTAAACGCAACTTATTGTGTGAGAGTCGTGACTGAGGAAGGCGTGGCCGAAACCAGTCTCTGGCATGAATTATTTCTTCTTCTTGGGTTATTTCTAAGTCACTGAAGATTACAAGCACAAGAATTTGGACTGAATAGTATATTTAGTGTACTGGGACTTTTGGAAGAATTTTGAAAATTTATGTGATATTGTGTCTTTATAGTGTGAATTTTATCACAATGGAGTTTGTTATGTGCTATTCGTATTGTGTATTTTTTTTGGCACCCAGAAGATGGCAAGGCAGGCACCAGGGGAAACCTCAAAGGAGAGAGGCGTTTCCCAACGGTTTTTTAATGGTCTGTAATTGGCTACTATCAGAATCCATCTTCCCCCGCCCCTGGAGAAGCAGTAGAGAAAAAGAAGAAGATATTGGATTTATATCCCGCCCTCCACTCCGAAGAGTCTCAGAGCGGCTCACAATCTCCTTTCCCTTCCTCCCCCACAACAGACACCCTGTGAGGTAGATGAAGATATTGGATTTATATCCCGCCCTCCACTCTGAAGAGTCTCAGAGCGGCTCACAACCTCCTTTCCCTTCCTCCCCCACAACAGACACCCTGTGAGGTAGATGAAGATATTGGATTTATATCCTGCCCTCCACTCCAAAGAGTCTCAGAGCGGCTCACAATCTCCTTTCCCTTCCTCCCCCACAACAGACACCCTGTGAGGTAGATGAAGATATTGGATTTATATCCCGCCCTCCACTCCGAAGAGTCTCAGAGCAGCTCACAATCTCCTTTCCCTTCCTCCCCCACAACGGACACCCTGTGAGGTAGATGAAGATATTGGATTTATATCCCGCCCTCCACTCTGAAGAGTCTCAGAGCGGCTCACAACCTCCTTTCCCTTCCTCCCCCACAACAGACACCCTGTGAGGTAGATGAAGATATTGGATTTATATCCTGCCCTCCACTCCAAAGAGTCTCAGAGCGGCTCACAATCTCCTTTCCCTTCCTCCCCCACAACAGACACCCTGTGAGGTAGATGAAGATATTGGATTTATATCCCGCCCTCCACTCCAAAGAGTCTCAGAGCGGCTCACAATCTCCTTTCCCTTCCTCCCCCACAACGGACACCCTGTGAGGTAGATGAAGATATTGGATTTATATCCCGCCCTCCACTCTGAAGAGTCTCAGAGCGGCTCACAACCTCATTTCCCTTCCTCCCCCACAACAGACACCCTGTGAGGTAGATGAAGATATTGGATTTATATCCTGCCCTCCACTCCAAAGAGTCTCAGAGCGGCTCACAATCTCCTTTCCCTTCCTCCCCCACAACAGACACCCTGTGAGGTAGATGAAGATATTGGATTTATATCCTGCCCTCCACTCCGAAGAGTCTCAGAGCAGCTCACAATCTCCTTTACCTTCCTCCCCCACAACAGACACCCTGTGAGGTGGGTGGGGCTGGAGAGGGCTCTCACAGCGGCTGCCCTTTCAAGGACAACCTCTGCCAGAGCTCTGGCTGACCCAAGGCCATTCCAGCAGGTGCAAGTGGAGGAGTGGGGAATCAAACCCGGTTCTCCCAGATAAGAGTACGCACACTTAACCACTACACCAAACTGGCTCTCCATGAGAAATGCCCACCAACCGCATCAAGAATTTGACATAAGAGAAGGCTGTGATCTGCAGGCAGCGTAGCATCCGGTGCCTCTCCTCAAAACGCCCTCCAAGTTTCAACAAGATTGGACCAGGGGGTCCAATTCCATGACTCCCCAACAGAAGGTGCCCCTATCCATCATTATTTCCAACGGAGAGGAGGCATTTAAAAGGCACGCAGTCCCTTTCAATGTGACGGCCAGAACTCCCTTTGGAGTTCAATTACGCTCGTCACAACCTTGCTCCTGGCTCCACCCCTGAAGTCCTGAGCTATTTCTTGAAATGTACCTGGCAACTCTATACGAGGCCAAGAGGCGCTGGCCCAGATGGCTCCCTGGCCCTTACCTGCTTGAGGGCATGATGCTGCTGGGCGAGCTGATCCGACTTGGTCTGGCCGGGGGAGGCGGCCTGCTGCAGTATCCGCTGCTCGATCTCCTGCTCCTGCTGCAGGGCCTTGACAAAGGCGGCCTTCAGGCGGTTGGTGTGCTCAGCCTTCAGGGCCTTCTTCTGGTTGGAGGACATGCAGGTCTCGCACATGATCAGCCCCCGCTTCTCTTCCCGCCAGCGGCAGGTGAAGTCCGTCTTGCACTGGACGCAGGTGTAGGGCTCTTGGGAGGAGGGAACCACCGACACTTTGCCTGGAGGGGGAAGGGAGAAGGGGGAGAGTCAGCCCTGGCTGCTGTGAAGGAGGCAACCGACTGTTTGTGTGTTCGGGAAAAAGAGGATCACAGGACTTTCTTTACAGCAGGAACTCCTTTGCCTATTAGGCCACACCCCACTGATGCAGCCGATCCTCCAAGAGCTTACAGTAGGCTCTGTACTAAGCCCTGTAAGCTCTTGGAGGATTGGCTACATCCGGTGTGTGTGGCCTAATATGCAAAGGAGTTCCTGCTACAAAAAAAGCCCTGGGGACACCTAAGAACTAACAGAGCTAAATTCCAATAGCGCCTTAGAGCTGGAAGTGACCTCTAAGGCCATCTAGTCCAGGGGTGTCAAACATGTAGCCCAGGGGAAGGGGACGAATCAGGCCCCCAGAGGGCTCCTATCAGGCCTCCTAGCAATTGGTTGTCATCTGCTTCCTTCTCCCTCTCTCTTGCTTCCTTCTGTAGAATAGTTTGCTTTGCAAGGCTTGCTCAATCGCACAGGAGCTACAGGGCAAAGCCTCTATTTTCTCTGTGGGCTGAGGTTCCTCCCCCCAGTCTTCTGGGGAAGGAAGGAAAGAGCCAGAGCTTCCTTTGGCCAGTTCCCTCGATCCCATGGGAGAAATATAAAGAAAGCACCTGTAAGACCAATGAGTGCTAACGTTTTAAGCATTTTTTAAGTTGCTAATGTTTGCTAATGTTTAAGTGCTAATGTTTTAAGCATGTTTACATATGAACATATGAAGCTGCCTTATACTGAATCAGACCTTTGGTCCATCAAAGTCAGTATTGTCTTCTCAGACTGGCAGCGGCTCTCCAGGGTCTCAAGCTGAGGTTTTTCACACCTATTTGCCTGGACCCTTTTTTGGAGATGCCAGGGATTGAACCTGGGACCTTCTGCTTCCCAAGCAGATGCTGTACCACTGAGCCACCGTCCCTCCCCTTTAAGTTGTTTTTTTCTGTATCTTTTATAAAGTTTGTATCTCTGCTACCTAATCTTAAAGAGGTACCTACATGGCCTTGCTTGACCCAACAAGCTCTCACTTATGTCAGATCTGGCCCTCATAACAAATGAGTTTGACACCCCTGATCTAGTCCAACCCCCCTGCACAATGCAGGAAACTCATAAGTACCTCCCCCTCCCCCCGGGTGACCCCTGCTGAATGCCCAGGAGATGGCAAAAAACCTCCAGGATCCCTGGCCAAACTGGCCTGGAGAAAATTGCTTCTTGACTCCAAAGTGATGATGGGCATTTCCCTGGGGTGTCAGAAAGGGCCACGAGAACCTAAGCTCTGATGCAAATCTTCCTGCCCTCCCTCTCATGATCCCTGCTGGCATCCCTGAAGCCTGAAAGACGGCAAGCAGGAGGGGAAGGAGCCTTCAATACCTCCAGAATGGGATTCTAGGATTCCCACCCATGCCTGCCAAAGCTAAATTTGATGATCCACAAAGCAGGGCCTTTTTTTTGTAGCAGGAACTCCTTTGCATATTAGGCCACACCCCACTGATGTAGCCAATCCTCCAAGAGCTTACAAGGCTCTTATTACAGGGCCTACTGTAAGCTCCGGGAGAATTGGCTACATCTGGGGTGTGTGGCCCAATAATCAAAGGAGTTCCTGCTACAACAAAAGCTCTGACTTGCGCTTACCCCAGAATCCAGTTTTTTCTGAATCCCACCTGGTAAAAGCCTCTGGCAGCTCAAGGCCACCCCTCTGACCTTGACTTTCGAGGAGGTTCTGCACCACCTCCTCCAGTCCAACCAGGTAGATGAACTCGTTGTTGGCTGCACTGGGCAGGAAGTTCATTTCGGGGGCTGGCGGTTTGGGAGGGGGGATCTCCAGGAGGGTCTTCTCCAGCTGCTTCCGGAGGGCCAGCTTGGCGGCTGCTTGCCGGCTGGCGGGGGAGTCGTTGGAGTTGACGATGGAAGCCACGCTGGCCGTGGTGGCTGCAGCGTTCGCCTGGGCCGACGTCACTGCTGTGCCTTTGAGAGAAGTCGGAGAGGCCTTGGCGGGGAGGAGGAAAAAAGAGTTCAGGCTTCCAGTCTGGCAGAAATGGACTTCCACTGACCCAGTTGTCGGGAAGCGGTTGCTATGGGAGCAGGGCCCAAAGTTCCAATCCACTTCCCCCACCCTCCCAGTTAAAGCTTGGGGCACAACTCATTCCTGAAGCAAGGGGCTGTGTTCAGAACTAAACAACAATGAAAGATCCTCAGAGATGCTGACCCTTTATGTTTGTGTAGCAGGCTGATCAGGACATCTGGAGCAGAGGAACAGCTCATATAGAGAGGCAACAGACAGCCTCTTCTGTTGCTACTTGAGCCAGAAGAAACTTGATCATACTCTTGTGCCCCCTCTAAGATGAGTTCATGTGAAGTAGTGCGGTTTTTTTAGCCTCTGGCTCACACATTTTTGTCTTAGCTCAGCCTGCTCAGGAAGGATGGTCCCGGAGCAAACTAATTGGTGCAGGAGCTCACAACATTAATGCCAGTAGCTCACAATGTAGAATTTTTGCTCAACTGCTTCTTCCAAACCATTGCCAAATGCAATGAGGCAAGTCCAAGTGGTGACTCATGCAGAGGCACAACTTGTGCAGCCTCCTCAGAGGACAGATATTGCATCTGTGCAAGTAACTGGCTGCTCCGGTTAAGCCCAAGGCAGAGAGATGGCAGAACGATCCCTTCCTGGTAAAATAAAAGGTCCCAGCAGGAACTCGTGCAGAGATGCAACTATGTCGAGACCAGAGAAAAATCACCGCAGACCAACTTTTGCAGGGCGAGTTCTGTAACTACTGCACTGTGGAGCGAACTCTATGGCATAGCCGTTCTCATTAGCTGCAGACTTCTCGAACTCACCTGTGGGATGTTGACCAACAGGCTCGCATTGGGGACATTGGCGACACGGATCAGGCCTTGCTGGATGATCCGCTGGCCCTGTATCTGCACACTGGGGACGGAGGCCCGGGGAGCCAGGAGCAGCGGAGGGGGCCCTGAGGTGGAGTGTTGGCGAATGTTGTGGATTTGCTGAGGAGACACAGAAATGGGCTGATACAGATGGAGCCACAGAAGGGACGGACAGACATCCGGGGGCAGGGGGTGAATGCAAGGGCCAAGTAATGAGGAAGAGGGACAACATGATGGGAACAACACGGAAGAGACAGGAGGAGAACGACACCATTAACATGACTTGAATAACACAGCAGCACGCAACACCCCCTCCCCCCAAAAAACTGCGGCTTTGCTATAACAGTGAGTAACAGTATTTCCACGGGGGGGGGGGGGGGGAGACTGCACTTTCCCCCACCCCCAGTCTTAGGCCGTGATGTAGTTTAGCACCAAGGTTAACCCCTAACCAAGTTTAGCTGGGAACCACAGCTTAAAAACGCTGATGTAAGCAGAGCTTTTTTTGTAGCAGGAACTCCTTTGCCTGTTAGGCCACACACCCCTGCTGTAGCCAGTCCTCCTGGAGCTTCCAGTAGGCCCTGTACAAAGAGCCCTGTAAGGAATTCTAGCAGGACCTCCTTTGCCTATTAGGCCACACCCCCCTGCTGTAGCCAGTCCTCCTGGAGCTTACAGTAGGCCCTGTACAAAGAGCCCTGTAAGCTCCAGGAGGATTGGCTACAGCAGGGGTGGGTGGCCTAATAGGCAAAGGAGTTCCTGCTACAAAAAAAAAAAGCCCTGGGTATAAGAAAGTAACCAGGGTTAGTTATCACAGTTCCGCAAGAGTTAACCCGGATCTTTTACCCTAGTACTTGCAAAACTCTGGTTCCCAGCCAAAAAATGGTTAGAGTGAACCCTGGTGCAGGGGAGGGAGGGAGAACATTTGGATTGATAAGAGGGAAGGTATGAGAGTTTCTAGGAGGGGAGTTCTATTAAAGGGACTGAGAAAAGTCTGGTTCCGCCCCAAGCCAACGAAGAAGCCCTTTTCCCCCTCTGAAAAACACATTAGTAGCAATAGTTGCTCGGTGGAAAGATAAATCTCCACCCGTCTTATCAATAGGGCATGACAAACTATGGGACCAATTTATAGTGGGGGAAATAGCTGATGATTTGGTGCACCTGCGGTCAGAAGACTATCAATCCCCTTTCGTTAAGAGCTGGTTCCTGATACTTTGGCAGACCAGGAAATAATTCCATCGAATCCTTCTTATCGCAGCGTAATGTTTTTCTAGTAAGATTTGAGTAGCCAGTGTATCCAGGCTAGTTTGGTGCAGTGGTTAAGTGTGCAGACTCTTATCTGGGAGAACCGGGTTTGATTCCCCACTCCTCCACTTGCACCTGCTGGAATGGCCTTGGGTCAGCCATAGCTCTGGCAGAGGTTGCCCTTGAAAGGGCAGCTGCTGTGAGAGCCCTCTCCAGCCCCACCCACCTCACAGGGTGTTTGTTGTGGGGGAGGAAGGTAAAGGAGATTGTGAGCCGCTCTGAGACTCTTCGGAGTGGAGGGCGGGATATAAATCCAATATCTTCATCTACCTCACAGGGTGTCTGTTGTGGGGGAGGAAGGGAAAGGAGATTGTGAGCCGCTCTGAGACTCTTTGGAGTGGAGGGCAGGATATAAATCCAATATCTTCATCTACCTCACAGGGTGTCTGTTGTGGGGGAGGAAGGGAAAGGAGATTGTGAGCCGCTCTGAGACTCTTCGGAGTGGAGGGCGGGATATAAATCCAGTATCTTCATCTACCTCACAGGGTGTCTGTTGTGGGGGAGGAAGGTAAAGGAGATTGTGACCCGCTCTGAGACTCTTCGGAGTGGAGGGCGGGATATAAATCCAATATCTTCATCTACCTCACAGGGTGTCTGTTGTGGGGGAGGAAGGTAAAGGAGATTGTGACCCGCTCTGAGACTCTTCGGAGTGGAGGGCGGGATATAAATCCAATATCTTCTTCTTTACTTATGCCAAGAAATTATAACGATTGCTGAATCTCAAATGCAAGAAACTCCCTGTAGCGTAGATTGGTTTTTGCTGAAACTTCTCACCAACTGCTTTGTTTGTTTATTGCATTTTGCAGGGCTTTTTTTGTAGCGGGAACTCCTTTGCATATTAGGCCACAAGTCTCTGCTGTAGCCAATCCTCCTGGAACTTACAGTAATAATTCCCTCCTGGGAATTATTCGGAAGGGAACTGAAAACCAATCAGGTATCCTCATAATGCCCCTGTATAAATCAAGGTGCGGCCTCGTTTGGAATACTGTGTACAATTCTGATCACTGCGTCTCAAAAAAGGTATTATAGCATTGGAAAAAGTGCAGAAAAGGGCAACTAGAATGATTAAAGGGTTGGAACACTTTCCCTATGAAGAAAGGTTAAAGCGCTTGCTGCTCTTTAGCTTGGATAAACGTCGACTGAGGAGTGACATGACAGAGGTTTACAAGATTATGCATGGGATAGAGAAGATAGAGAAAGAAGTACTTTTCTCCCTTTCTCAAAATATGAGAACTCGTGGGCATTCAATTGCTGAGCAGTGGGGTCAGAACTGATAAAAGGAGGTCCTTCTGCATCCAAAGGGTGATTAACACGTGGAATTCACTGCCACAGGAGGTGGCAGCGGCTACAAGCATAGACAGCTTCAAGAGGGGATTGGATAAACATATGGAGCAGAGGTCCATCAGTGGCTGTTAGCTACAGTGTATTGTTGGAACTCTCTATTTGGGGCAGTGATGTTCTGTATTCTTGGAGGGAGCACAGTGGAAGGGCTTGGACCCACTGACGGACCTCCCGATGGCACCTGGTTTCTTTTTTTTTGCCACTGTGTGACACAGAGTGTTGGACTGGATGGGCCATTGGCCTGATCCAACAGGGCTTCTCTTATGTTCTTATGTGACACAGAGTATTGGACTGGAGGAGCCATTGGCCTGATCCAACATGGCTTCTCTTATGTGACACAGAGTGTTGGACTGGATGGGCCACTGGCCTGATCCAACAGGGCGTCTCTTATGTTCTTATGCGACACAGAGTGTTGGACTGGGTGGGCCACTGGCCTGATCCAACATGGCTTCTCTTCTGTTCTTATGTGACACAGAGTGTTGGACTGGATGGGCCATCGGCCTGATCCAACATGGCTTCTCTTATGTTCTTATGCGACACAGAGTGTTGGACTGGGTGGGCCACTGGCCTGATCCAACATGGCTTCTCTTCTGTTCTTATGTGACACAGAGTGTTGGACTGGATGGGCCACTGGCCTGATCCAACAGGGCGTCTCTTATGTTCTTATGCGACACAGAGTGTTGGACTGGGTGGGCCACTGGCCTGATCCAACATGGCTTCTCTTATGTTCTTCTGTGACTCAGAGTGTTGGACTGGATGGGCGATTGGCCTGATTCAACAGGGCTTCTCTTCTGTTCTTATGTGACACAGAGTGTTGGACTGGATGGGCCATTGGCCTGATCCAACATGGCTTCTCTTATGTTCTTATGTGACACAGAGTGTTGGACTGGATGGGCCATTGGCCTGATCCAACATGGCTTCTCTTATGTTCTTATGTGACACAGAGTGTTGGACTGGATGGGCCACTGGCCTGATCCAACATGGCTTCTCTTATGTTCTTATGTGACACAGAGTGTTGGACTGGATGGGCCACTGGCCTGATCCAACATGGCTTCTCTTATGTTCTTATGTGACACAGAGTGTTGGACTGGATGGGCCACTGGCCTGATCCAACATGGCTTCTCTTATGTTCTTATGTGACACAGTGTTGGACTGGATGGGCCATTGGCCTGATCCAACATGGCTTCTCTTATGTTCTTATGTGACACAGAGTGTTGGACTGGATGGGCCATTGGCCTGATCCAACATGGCTTCTCTTATGTTCTTATGTGACACAGAGTGTTGGACTGGATGGGCCATTGGCCTGATCCAACAGGGCTTCTCTTATGTTCTTATGTGACACAGAGTATTGGACTGGATGGGCCACTGGCCTGATCCAACAGGGCTTCTCTTATGTTCTTATGTGACACAGAGTATTGGACTGGAGGAGCCATTGGCCTGATCCAACATGGCTTCTCTTATGTGACACAGAGTGTTGGACTGGATGGGCCACTGGCCTGATCCAACAGGGCGTCTCTTATGTTCTTATGCGACACAGAGTGTTGGACTGGGTGGGCCACTGGCCTGATCCAACATGGCTTCTCTTCTGTTCTTATGTGACACAGAGTGTTGGACTGGATGGGCCATCGGCCTGATCCAACATGGCTTCTCTTATGTTCTTATGCGACACAGAGTGTTGGACTGGGTGGGCCACTGGCCTGATCCAACATGGCTTCTCTTATGTTCTTATGTGACACAGAGTGTTGGACTGGATGGGCCACTGGCCTGATCCAACAGGGCGTCTCTTATGTTCTTATGCGACACAGAGTGTTGGACTGGGTGGGCCACTGGCCTGATCCAACATGGCTTCTCTTCTGTTCTTATGTGACACAGAGTGTTGGACTGGATGGGCCATCGGCCTGATCCAACATGGCTTCTCTTCTGTTCTTATGTGACACAGAGTGTTGGACTGGATGGGCCATCGGCCTGATCCAACAGGGCTTCTCTTATGTTCTTATGCGACACAGAGTGTTGGACTGGGTGGGCCACTGGCCTGATCCAACATGGCTTCTCTTATGTTCTTATGTGACACAGAGTGTTGGACTGGGTGGGCCACTGGCCTGATCCAACAGGGCTTCTCTTATGTTCTTATGTGACACAGTGTGTTGAACTGGATGGGCCATTGGCCTGATCCAACAGGGCTTCTCTTATGTTCTTATGTGACACAGAGTGTTGGACTGGAGGGGCCACTGGCCTGATCCAACATGGCTTCTCTTAAGCCCTGTAAGCTCTTGGAGGATTGGCTACATGGGGGGGGGGGGTGGCCTAATATGCTAAGGAGAGCCTGCTATAAAAAAGCCCTTGGTACTTTGTTAAATTTCAATAAGGAGTCCATTAAACGCCCCCACCCTTCTACAGAGATATAGTAGCCCCTGCAGTGTGGCAAGGAGCAAGCTCACTCTCCCGCCCACCCTGGTTTCTTAGCCAACCAAGACTTGGGGGAGGGGTGGGGGAGGAGACAGAGCACGGTGGTAGAACAGAAAACAACTCACCTGTGCCCCTCGGACAAGAGGGGGCATGACTATTTGTGTGTTCTGCTGAGAACTCAGCTTCGAGGAGGCTTGCTGCCCACCACGGATCAATGGGGGAGGAATAACAGTCCCAGGAATACGGGAAGAAGAATTCTGCATTAGAGTAGGGGAGGAAGTGGAGAGAAGAAAACCCGTTTCACTTTGTGAACAGCAGAAAGACATTTTTTTTAAAAAACCCTCCAATTCTAACAGAAGGCAGAATCGGCAAGCCGAAAGTATTACGGAAGAGTCATATGCGGACCAGTCGCTCCTGACCTGCCTGCCAGGATGTTCGCAGAGGAGGGGTACAGCAGTTCTGGCCTTCTCCTAACCTGCCTTCAGCACAAAGGGCCGTTCCACCAAGTCTCAGCATTGTGTGCAGCTGAGCAAACTGCAGAAGAATCAGTCACCCTTGGAAAGGATTGCCTTGTTGCCACTCTGCATGAGTCACTGATCTAAGGTTCTTCCACATAAAACTATGATTTGTGCAGAGTCACAACAGATGGAAGAGTGGAACATGCTGCATCTTTCTTTGAGGAGGGGGAAACGCACTCTTCCCCCCAAAAAAGCTCTAGAAGACTGGGTGGGGGGGAATTGATGTTGACTTTGGCAGCCGGTCAGCTCCAGTTCCCTACAGATGCTGGGCCTAGGAACTCGGAGAACCAGAAAGGGCCATAAGGCCATCTAGTCCAATCCCCAGCTCAATGCAGGTTCAGTTTAGAGGATCCCTGTCAGGTGTTCATCCAGCTGCTGCTTAAAGACTGCCAGTGAGGGGGAGCTCACGATCTCTTTAGGCAGTTGACTCCACTGCTGAACCACTCTTACTGTAAATTCTTCCCCTCCCCAATATCCATCTAGTACCTTTCCACCCATAATTTAGACCCTTTATTGCAAGTCCTCTTCTCTGCTGCCAACAGGAACAGCTCCCTGCCCTTCTCTAAGTGACAGCCCTTTAGAAACTTAAAGAGAGCAACTCAAGAAGTCTTCCAGTTCACAGAAGAAGACCGTAGATTTATACCCCGCCCTTCTCTCTGAACCAGTCAAAGAGCAGCTTACGATCTCCTTTATCTTCTTCCCCCACAACAGACACCCTGTGAGGTGGGTGGGACTGTGAGGGCACTCACAGCAGCTGCCCTTTCAAGGACACCCTCTGCCAGAGCTAGGACTGACCCAAGGCCATTCCAGCAGGTGCAAGTGGAGGAGTGGGGAATCAAACCCAGTTCTCCCAGATAGGAGTCAGCATGCTTAACCACTTCACCAAAAGAGGACCTGGGCTGCCTTGCTGAGTGGATTGCTCACACAAACGGTTTTCTTTAAGAGGAAGCAGAACTGGCTTTCGCTGTCACTTTTAGGGGAGCGTGGTGCATTTCTTTCTTTGCAGAAAACCAGAGGCAACTGCATCCCCTTGCCCTGTAAAAGCACACTGCTTTATCTCCAGCAATCTAGTACATCCAGAGCAGATTGAGAGACCCCCCCCACCCTGTATACTGACCTGAAGAAGGGATGACTTGTTGGAAGTGAGGCTCTGTGTTCCCCGCACCAACGGTGGAGGGGTTGCCACGGTATTTCCTGAGGAGCCAGTTGGCTATAAAAGAGCGGGATGGGGGACAACAGACGCATTAATCCAAGAAAGCTGGTTTTGGTTTTTTTGGTTTTAAAAAGAAGAGTCTATCAGCAGCTCAGATGTCGTTATGCAGAGATAGGTAATGGCAAACCACTTCTGTTGGTCTTGTGTCTTGAAAATCCACTGGGGTCGCCGTGAGTCAGCTCAGACTTGATGACGCTTTCCACCAACACTAATATGCATCTTATGAAGAATTCAGCAAACTACTGGAGGGGTTGGGGATGATGATGACGATATTGGATTTATATCCCGCCCTCCACTCCGAAGAGTCTCAGAGCGGCTCACAATCTCCTTTATCTTCCTCCCCCACAACAGACACCCTGTGAGGTGGGTGGGGCTGGAGAGGGCTCTCACAGCAGCTGCCCTTTCAAGGACAACCTCTGCCAGAGCTATGGCTGACCCAAGGCCATGCTAGCAGGTGCAAGTGGAGGAGTGGGGAATCAAACCCGGTTCTCCCAGATAAGAATCCGCAAACTTAACCACTACACCAAACTAGCTCTCCATAAGTCAGAAGTCTGTAAGAAGAGCCCTGTGGGGTCAGACCAGTGATCCATCTAGGCCAGCATCCTGTCTCCCACAGTGGCCTCTGGAGGACCAGCAACAGAGGCCTAGTGTTGTCTCCCGGCTCTGGAATTCAGAGGATTAGTACTTCTGAATGTGGAAGTTCCCCTCAGTCACCATGGCTAGTAGTCACTTATGGACTTATCTTCCATGAATCTATTTAACTCCTTTTAAAGCTGTTTGTTCCCGTGGCCATCATGGAATCCGGCGGAGAATTACACATTTTAACCACTGCCAGTTATATACCGGGTCCGTTACAAAGTGCTGGTCATTACCTTTAAAGCCCTATATGGTCGAGGACCTGTCTACCTTAGGGACCGTCTCTCCCCATATGAACCCCAGAGAGCACTGAGGTCAGCCGGGAAAAACCTGTTGACTATTCCCGGACCGAGAGAGGTGAAGTTGTAATGTACCCGCAATCGGGCCTTCTCCTCTATAGCTCCGAGCCTATGGAACCAACTTCCAGAGGAAATGCGGGCCCTGCGGGACCTTGAACAGTTCCGCAGGGCCTGCAAGACCTTCCTCTTCCGACTGGCTTTCGCTGATGAAAATGGAAATTGCTAAGGAAACCGCCATCATAAAAGCAAACATAAAGTAAACATAGCATTAGCACTTTATTAATTTAATTTAATTAATTTAATTTTAAAACTTAAGCAGATTTTTAATTAAATGTTCATGTTGTTTAACTGTAATTTTATCTATCTGTATAGCTAAACTTGAATTGTGTTGTTAGCCGCCCTGAGCCTGCCCCGGCGGGGAGGGCGGGATATAAATAAAATTTTGTTGTTGTTGTTGTTTCTCGGGTGTGAAATAGTCTTTCCTTTTCTTCTGCCAATCAGCTCCGTTGGATGCCCTCAAGTGCTTGTATTTTGGGAGAAAGGTTTTCTTTGTCAGCTCCCTACACCCCATGCATCATTTTATAAATCTCCATTACAGGGGTGGCCAAACTGCGGCTTGGGAGCCACATGTGGCTCTTTCACACATACTGTGTGGCTCTCAAACCCCCCACTGTCCCATGCGCCGACCTGGAAACAGCATTTCTCTCTTTAAATCACTTTTCCAAGTCAAGCCAGCTGGTGGCCTGGAGAATGCATTCATAGTTAAAGTTGCTTTCTTTCAACCTCCCCTCTGCCTGTTTATCATATCTGCACCTTAATCATCTCTCTTCTAAAATGAAAAGTCCCAGACTCTTCAGCTTTTCCTCACAGGGAAGTTGCTCCAACCCCCTTGTCATCTTGGTTTCCCTCCTCTGTACGTTTTCCAGTTCTGCAATGGCTTTGGAGAAATCAGCATGGATTAATGATTACTAAATAGCCTCCGGCCATGCAGGGTCTATCTACCTCCAAGTACCCAATATTGGGAACATGTAGAGAACATTCTACACTTTGTCTATGGCCTTTCTGGAAACAGGATGCTGGACAGACAGACCTTTGGTTTCATCCAGATCAGCTGTTCATTAACACCTGTGAGCTGTAAGCGCTGGATGAAACCTCCATGTTCGGAAGCGGTTTACCTCTGAAATAGTCGAGAGCAAGGAGGCTATCAGCAAAAGGGTGCTCTTTAAAGTAAAATAAAGTTGTATTCTACTTTTCCAAGCACAGAAGAACCAGTTTTGAAGCTTTAAAGCAGGGGTGTCAAACATGTGGCCTGCAGGTCAAACTGGCCCCCTAAAGGCTTCAATCAGGCCCGCGGGGCTCTCTTCTCCCCCCTCCTGTCCTCACCCTGTAAAGCTCCGATGCTGACATTCCCATATCCTTCTGCCTTCTCTTTGCAGAGGTTAAAGCAGGAGCAATGTGGCAAAGAAAATGTGGAACGGATTTCCCATTACAGCCCATTGACAGAGCAGACCGGAATGAGAAGTCCACTACACGTTTTCCTTGCAACTTTGTTTCAATTGAGAGGTTTAACTTCCCAGCTTTCCTATGGCCAGCTGAAGCTTCCTGCAGTTGTGGCTTGCAAATCAAGCCGCCATGCTCTGAATCAGCTTTGTCTCTTCTCAGTGCAGTGAGAACTAGTGCCTAGTCAGTACTATAACCTGGGAACCCACAGCCAAAGGGGGATATTACACAGAAGAACCATTGCTAATACAAGTAGACCTTGGGGGAGGGGGGGGGGAAGCTTGCAATGCCCTGCCATTTCATGTTTTCCCAGGCTGAGAGCATTTTTTTTTGTTTTCTGCTGTGTGATCCTTGTGCTTTTCCTTGATGTTTTATTTTTAGAATTGCATTGTAAAATCCCACTATCGCCCTACCTTTCCATTTTAAACAAATTACTGCAAGGGTTTTAAGCATGTTTATGTTTTAAGTTAAAAATAATATTTTAAATTGTGTTTGCCTGCGTCCTTTATAAAGTCTATATCTCCTCTATCTGGCATTACATTTTAGGACATACATGGCTTGGTCCCACAAAGTCCCATTTCTGTCAGACCTGGCCCTCAGTTTGACACCCCTGCTTTAAAGTGAAATGGCTTTCTGAAAAACAGGAAAAACACGAAGGAGGTCCAGCCGGGTACCTTCTGAGCCGTCACCTCCTTCTGTATCTGACTCTGTCGGAGCTTTTTCAACAGCACCAGTTTTGCCTCTTCTAACCGCAGCTCTTCCTTCAGCTGCTTGATCATTCGCTCTCGCTCTTCAGGGCTGCTTTTCTGCAGGACCGGAGGGGAGGAGGGAAGGCGGCAAAAGGTGGAGTGGAAGAGAAGAAGAAGAAAGAGTTATTGTTTTTCTTTTCAGTTCAGGGCAGCGAGGGAGAACGGGGAGAGAATGAAGTGTGGATGTCGGGAGGGAAGGACAGAGCCAGACTCTAGGTCCACCGGAACCTGAAAGGCCAAAAAGATTTTCCAGGATATGCGCTTTTGAGAGTCAACGCTTCCTTCGTGGAGATATAGAACTGGAAGGGATCCCCAGGGGTCATCTAGTCCAACCCCGTGTCATGCAGGAAAATTCACAGCTACTCTCCTCCCCTCCCCCAGTGACTTCTGCTCTATGCCTGGAGGAAAGCACAAAGTTCCAGGATCTCTGGGTCAGTCTAGTCTGGAGGAAAATTTCTTCGGGATGCCAAAGTCAGGGGTTATCCTGTTATCCTCTGAAATCCACCCCAAAAGGCGTAGAGGTTTTCTCCCTAATACACTTCCACGCACAAGGTTTGAGTCCAGTATCACCTTAAACACTAGCCAGATTTCCCAGGGGATAGGTTTTCGAGAGTAAAAACTCTTTTTGTCAGATACAAGCAGGAAAGAAGATCCTGAAATCCCTTCTATCCAGAGCTTTTCTTTTTTTCTTTGGGGGGGGGAAGGGGGGTAGCAGGAATTCCTTTGCAAATTAGGCCACACCCCTCTTATGTAGCCAATCCTCCAACAGCTTACAGGGCTCTTCTTATAGGGCCTACTGCAACCTCCAGGGGGACTGGCTACATCAGAAGTGGGTGGCCTAATGTGCAAAGGAATTTCTGCTACAGAAAAAGCCCTGCTTCTATCCACCATCCATATCAGTGATCTCTATTTCTACTTGTATCTGATGAAACAAACTTCACCTCTTGAAAGCTTATTTCCTGGACAATGTGGTTGGTCTTTACTGGACTCAAATCTCCCTTTACTATTGCAGATCAATGCTATTACCCACCAGAAAGTGAATAAGAGACACAATATCTCTGCCTTTGGGGGTGGGTTTCAAGAGATCACACACGGCGAGGAGGAAAAAGCAGAGTCATTTCCAGGAGAAGACTTCCCAAGGCTGTGTGAAGGTGGGTATACACAGGGCTTTTTTTTGTGTGTGGCAAGAACTCCTTCGCATATCAGGCCACACACCTCTGATGTAGCCAATCCCCCTGGGGCCTACAGTAGGCCCTGTAAGAAGAACCCTGTAAGCTCTTGGAGGATTGGCTACATAAAAGGGGTGTGGTCTAATATGCAAAGGAGTCCTTGCCACAAAAAAAGCTCTGGGTATACATCTTTTAAAGTAAGCGGGAAGACTCCATGCAGCTGAGGAATGCAGAGATGGAGAATGAAGGGCAGAGGAGACTCCGCGAAGGGAAGGGATCGTTTAGCAGGCAAGGTCCAAAGATTGTGGACAGGGTTCAGCATGGGAGGGGTCACAAAGGGGTTGAGCAGCCGGAGGGACAAGTGGTGTGCAGCATGGGGCTTCTTGGACTGCAGTGTCACACAGAGAGTTCAGGAAGGATTCAGGAGGAGCACAGCACGAGCCGAAAGTTTCACAGGGAGTGCAGGGCGGATGCTTTTGTTGTTCCAGACAGGGAAAACCGCAATGTGAAACTCCGTGACAGACTGAACACGGGTGAGCAAAGGAAGGGAGGAACGGTATGGGGTCGATAGACGCCACTGAACATTTACTTTCTCCCAAATATTCCACGGAAGGAGAAATGGGTGGTTCAGCGCCCCCACCCCACCCCATCCCGGAAGCCAGCGTCTCAACTCACCATCAACACCTCCGCGCTGGTCTCTTTGATCACTAGTTTCGTCAACCCGTTCATTCTGGGACTCGAAGGCTCGTTGTCCGAGAGGACTATTACATCTGGTGACGGCACTCTTCGCTCTCGCTTGGCGTCGCTGTGGGCAACCCGGGAGAGAAAGAACATCAGGGAGGCATCCACGGATGCTTCATTTTGAGCCATAGCATTCCCCTCCCTGCTTCTGCAAGGGTGTGGAGCCGGGCCCTTGGGAAGTAGTACCTTCACTCAACCAAACCAAGGAATTGTCCAGAAAAGCAATCTGCATGCAGTTTCTCAATGTCCACGCTGCATCCAGGTTTCCCTTGGCAGAGAGTTCTGATTACTTGGATGCAACCATCTGCATCTGGAATTTTTAGCACAGAAGACAGAGCCAGGCTTCTTTGTAAAGCCTTTCAAGGCAGGGAAGCCACTGAAAATCTCCAAATCAAATTCCTGAAGATTCACATAGCACATACAAAGCAAGAAGACAGTAGTTCCCCAAAGAGTCAGGTTGGTGGTTTTCCCTAGCCTAGGAGTGGTCAAACTGTGGCTCGAGAGCCACGTGTGGCTCTTTCACACATATTGTGTGGCTCTCAAAGCCCCCACCCCATCAGCCGGCTTGGAGAAGGCATTTGTCTCTTTAAAGCCAAGCTACCCAGAGGCTTGGAAAAGGCATCTAAAGTTAAAAGTTGCTTTCTTTCTACCTATCCCTCCCGCCATCCTAAAACATCCAATACTCACATCTTGCTGCTCTCACGTTAACCAAGTTTGGTCACCCCTGCCCTAGCCCTTTTAAGCCGGGCATCACATCACACAACCTTTATTGGCATAACAGCACAAATCCAAATGATTTCCAATAGAATCTATGGACAAAAGGAACATCTCCCTCCTAGAAGCATAGTAAAGGCATTTTAAGAACATAAGAACATAAGAGAAGCCATGTTAGATCAGGCCAATGGCCCATCCAGTCCAACATTCTGTGTCACACAGCGGCCAATATATATATACACAGCGGTATATATATATACACACACACACACACTGTGGCTAATAGCCACTGATGGACCTCTGCTCCATATTTTTATCTAACCCTTTCTTGAAGGTGGCTATGCTTGTGGACGCCACCACCTCCTGTGGCAGTGAATTCCACATGTTAATCACCCTTTGGGTGAAGAAGTACTTCCTTTAATCCATTTTGCTACAGATTCAATGATTTCGCATTTATTTGAAGCTAAAAGTAAGATCTTAGGATCTTCAGATCGACCCTCTAAAGGTTGCAGAAAAAGCTTTAACACCCCCCCCCCAAAAGATCATCATAACTTTTACAATGCAAGAAAACATGACCATTATCTTCAATCTCATCCCACCTGGTGTGGAGAGCCAGTTTGGTGAAGTAGTTAAGTGAGCGGACTCTTATCTGGGAGAACCGGGTTTGATTCCCCACTCCTCCACTTGCACCTGCTGGAATGGCCTTGGGTCAGCCATAGCTCTTATAGGAGTTGTCCTTGAAAGGGCAGCTGCTGTGAGAGCCCTCTCCAGCCCCACCCACCTCACAGGGTGTCTGTTGTGGGGGAGGAAGGTGAAGAAGATTGTGAGCCGCTCTGAGACTCTTCGGAGTGGAGGGCGGGATATAAATCCAGTATCATCTTCTTCTAGACACAACCTGTCTGACTATGGAATTTTCTTAAATCTCCCATATAGCACCATAGATGGGAGGACATTAAAACAGCCAGCATAAACGCCCTTGCGGAGTCGAGGATCACATGGAACAGATAGATATTCAGGCAGGATAAGGCCAGAGGGAAGCACCCAACGTGCTGGTGAACATCAGGCAGAGGCAAGGCTTCTCAAATTCTTGTAACTCAATACTGATAAAGTCTTTGCACGACCGAGGTCAACACCTGGCTCTCCGAAAGCAAGACCAAATCACTGATGTCAAATCCAATTACTTATTCTTCAGTTTTGAGCCCATTGTGGGGGATTAAATCAGGGACCTTCTGCGTGCAAAATCTCAAGTATGCTGCTGATAGCGTTCTGCCAAAGGAGGCCTCTTACGCATTCACAAGGGCAGCAGAAAACTGTGAGCCGATTTGCACAACGCTGTAAGGCACAGGCCTGTGGGCTGCGTGCAGCCAGGAAGACCCGCACTGTGCAGCCCAGATCTCTGTGGAGATCAGATCACTTGCTCTCCCCCCTGGAGTTGGCATTCTGGTCCACCCTTCCCCCACCCCCCACGGAATCCTCTTATCCAGGAATGCTGAACTCATTTGTTAAGAGGACCCGATCCAACATAATGAGATCTTGTTGGACCGGGCCATGTATGACAGCCCTTCAAGCACTTGAAGACGGTGATCATATCACAGACAACCACACCTCTGAGCCAGAGGGACAATCCCACAAAGGAGGACTGTGGCCTTCATGCTTGCAGACAGCTGGCCATGGGCAGCAAACCTTTAGTCCAATTCAGCAAGATGGTTATTAGAACCAGGGTTTTTTTTTTTGGCAACAGGAATTCCTTTGCATATTAGGCCACACACCCCTGATGTAGCCAATCCTCTAAGGGCTCTTAGTACAAGGCTTACTGTAAGGTCTGGGAGGACTGGCTACCTCAGGGGGTGTGGCCTAACATGCAAAGAAGTTGCTGCAAAAAAAAAAAAAGCCGATCAGAACTCTAGTGGTATGAAGCAAGAGACCAGAGGATATTGCCGCAGGGGGCTTGGATGGATGTAATGGCTTAGAGGTGGTATGCTGGTGGAGGGAGACACCCCCCCCCCCCCCACACACACACCAGAACCAAACCAACAGCCTGTATGTGAGTTCCACACTCTGAGAGTAGAAGAATGAATGGATACACATCTGTAATCCTTCAAGGTGCCTCTAGAGGGCACACCAACATAAAGTAGTTTTGGAAGTTTGAGATAGAAAACCAAAACAGAAGAAGGAGGGGGAAAAAACCCCAGCCTTAAGAAGCTACAAAGTTAGGCCCCCAAAGGTTGGGAGAGAGAGAGAGAGAGAAAAACTTTAATAAGTTAAACCAAAATATATTTATTGCAAAGTGCACTAAAACTATACTTTAGAAACACTGGCACAATAATCCCCCTTGAAGTGGTGAATATTTGAACTAAGCAGCCCTGAATCTATATAACCTGAGTATCTTAAAAAAAAATTTAAGCACACACATCCAAGGAATGCAGGTTTAACAGTTCTTTTTGAACACAGCTATCATAACTCTTGGAGCGGGCATATATTTGTTGGTACTCTTAAAAAAAATTCTCTAACACCCAACCTTTGGGGACCCATGTTTGAAGATCAGCCAGCTGGGAGGAAAAGGGATCCCATTATTAAACCTGAATAGAGCTGGTGTCACTGGGGGTTTGGGGAGGGGGGGAGTATTTGTGAATTTCCTGCACTGTGCAGGGGAGGGTTGGACTAGATGACCCTGGAGGTCTCTTCCAACTCTATGATCCTAACTGCGCCAGGCTGATGGGTAAATGAGGGGATGGGGAAGGATGGAAGCATGCCATGCAGGACTTAAACCAAGACACTGTCTGTGTCCCGAGTACTCTTCCCAAAGCACTGGGGTCAGAGAAACTTTTTTAAAAAGTGAACTATCTTCTTTCAAAATCCCTGTCCAAAAACGCTGAGCTCACTGCAGAACAAAACATCCCTCCAAGCTCACCGTTTTGGCAACCTAATCCAACAAACACAACAGCAATTCAGGGATACTGGCTTTTATGGACCACATTTCGGTGGGGGTTTCCCAGTGATGTCCCCCCCCCCCCAACCTCAAACAGGCAGGATTTTGCTCCAGTCATGTACAAAGACCTCGACTCCCGGCCTTTGGAAAGCAAACACTGGCTCTGAAAGAGTTTTACATCTGTGCTGGGAAGTTTTACATCCGTGCAGCCATCTCAAAAAGTTTGGGGAGGCCTCCTAGCTCCATTGAAAGCAAACAACATCCGTGCGGTAGAACAAAATGGGAGTCCAGTGGCACCTTTAAAATCAACAAAGTTTTGTTCATTTATTGTTGGTCTTAAAAAGGTGCCACTGGACTCCAAGTTTGTTCTATTGCTTCAGACCAACACAGCTGCCCACCTGGATACATCTGCACCCCCCCACCCCCGCAATTCTAAGCAGGGCTCGGTGGCGATTCATTGCCTGGAACTAGTAGCTGGGGCTTTCTCTGGCACCCAGCTTTGCTGCAGAAGGCATTATGCTGCCTTGGTTCTCTTGAACATATGAAGCTGCCTTATACTGAATCAGACCTTTGGTCCATCAAAGTCAGTATTGTCTTCTCAGACTGGCAGCGGCTCTCCAGGGTTTCAAGCTGAGGTTTTTCATGCCTATTTGCCTGGGCCCTTTTTTGGAGATGCCAGGGATTGAACCTGGGACCTTCTGCTTCCCAAGCAGATGCTCTACCACTGAGCCACCGTCCCTCCCCTTGGCAAAGCTTTGTTTCCTATCTAGCACACACTGAACAACACCTTCAACAGTGGCGTGTGAGGAGGACTAATGTGTTTCCAGCCTTGGATCTGACTGGGCAAATTCAGACCGATCATCTCTGTGTTTCCAAACATGACACCACAAGCAACATGCCAAGTTTGCAAAGCAGATGAGACATCCGAGGCCGCGATCAAGCCTCAGAAGTCCTCGAGCGGTGGTGGGTTCTCCTTCCTTGGAGGTTTTTAAACAGAGGCTAGATGGCCATCTGACAGCAATGAAGACCCTGTGAATTGAGGGGGAGGTCTTTGTGAGTTTCCTGCATTGTGCAGGGGTTGGACTAGATGACCCTAGAGGTCCCCTCCAACTCTATGATTCTATGATTCTAAGTGCCAGTAGGTTGCCCCAAAAGTCCCCAAGGGCTGGCCCATCTCACTGTCCCCGCCCCCTGTCACTCAGAGGGGAGCACAACACCCCTTGTGTGCTTCCCTTTCCTCCCCGTCACCAGAAGATCCCCTATGAGCTTCCTGGATGCTAACGAGGCCACCCCGGGAGTCATGTGACTGGGGCACTGGGGGGGGGGCCTCGCTGGTCACGTGACCCTTTTAACCATTCCTTCCCACGTCCTGGGAAAAGCCATGGCAACCAGGCAGTTGGAACTGGTTTCGTGACACCCAGCTTTCATTTTGTGAAGTGAGCGAGGCGGAGGAGGAGACAGGTAGCGGAAGGAGAAAATGGAGTGGACCAGAGAAGTTTGAAAAGAAAGGGGGGGGGGGAGAGAAAGAGAGAGGCGGGCAAGGCAGTAATGGGCGGCCAGAGGAAATGTGAGCACGCAAAACTTTCCTCCACCAGCTGCGGCATCTTATGCTGAGAACTAGAAAAAGGAAATCTGGAGGGGGGGAAATCCCCAAAACTTCATATTCAAAACACACGCACAGAGGTTTCCCCAGGGTGCCTTCAACACCAACACTTTTCAGATGCGCTTCGTGGGTGTGCAATACAGTACAACTTGGCCCAATGAGTGTTTAACTGTAAGGAGGCTGTTGTGATTTTCCAGTAGGGCCTACTCTTAAGTCAACCATTACTTAGGACTGCAGGGGGGGTTTTTTTTGGGGGGGGGGAGGGCAGGGGCGATTTAAAATAATGGATGCGCTCATAGTTACAGGAATGCCAGGAAGGAAGCGGCAGGCATTTGCAAAAGAAAACAGGGAAAAGCCATGAAGTGAAGGAGAGAGGAGGGCAGGTCTCAAGTTTCTGACTCCTTTGACGCATTTTATAAGGAGTACCCCATGGATTGCTTCAGGGCAGGGGTGGCCAAACCGCAGCTCGGGAGCCACACGTGGCTCTTTCACACACATTGTGTGGCTCTCAAAGTCCCCACTGCCTGTTGGCTGGCTTGGAGAAGACATTTAAAATTAAAGATGCTTTCATTCCACCTCTCCCTCCTTCCTCCCTGCTTTCAAACACCATGTCCACGTCTGCGGCTCTCAAGCACCTGACACTTATTCTATGTGGCTCTTACATTAAAGCAAGTCTGGCCACCCCTGCCTCAAAGGCTGTGGAATAGGGCGGGGAAGGGAGACTCATGAGTCATGGCAGTCATTTTTACATTACATTTTTACATCACATAGTAGTAGTATCAGTTGATAGTATGAGAGAGTGGTT
Source organism: Heteronotia binoei (assembly GCF_032191835.1). Taxonomy (NCBI): domain Eukaryota; kingdom Metazoa; phylum Chordata; class Lepidosauria; order Squamata; family Gekkonidae; genus Heteronotia; species Heteronotia binoei. The sequence goes on along the minus strand of NC_083224.1, from coordinate 188,645,098 downwards.
GGAGCATATAAACACAGGAAGCTGCCTTATACCAAACCAGACCCTTGGTCCATCACGGTCAGCACTGTCTACTCCAGGAATCGCCTAACTTGCTTAATGTTAACAGCCACATAGAATAAACATCAGATCTTTGAGAGCCGGAAGACATGAATGCCAGATGTTTGAGGGAAGGAAGGAAAAGAGATGGGGGAGGGAGGAACGAGGGAGAGGTGGAAAGAAAACAACTTTAATTTAGCAAGCGGCTAGAATCTGGGAAGTAAAAAAAAAAAAGGCCATCCCCTGTGCAAGCACCAGTCGTTTCTGACTCTGGGGTAACGTTGCTTAGCGTTTTCACGGCATACTTTTTACGGGGTGGTTTGCCATTGCCTTCCCCAGCCATCTACACTTCCCCCCAGCAAGCTGGGTACTCATTTTACCGACCTCGGAAGGATGGAAGGCTGAGTCAACCTTGAGCCAGCTACCTGAACCCAGCTTCTGTCAGGATCGAACTCAGGTTGTGAGCAGAGCTTAGGACTGCAGTTTTACCACTCTGAGCCATAGGGCTTTTTTTTTCCCTTCTGGAAAACCTGCGTTTAAATCCCAATGGAAGCTCTCTGGGTGACTTTGGGCCAGTCCTATGCTCTCTGCCTCACCTGGGTTGTTGTGAGATGAAGGGGAGGAGAGGAAAGCAACATAGGCTGCCCCAAGCACCTGGGACAAAAAAAAACAGGTTGAAATATTACGAGGAGACCATGAGATTTAAGAGCAGCGACTTGGCTTTTGAACCTCCTGGGTTCAAGTCAACTTGATGGGAGTTCAGTTCACATCGGATAAAAGCAGTGAGCTTTTCAGACACAAAGCAAAAAGCTAGCATCCCCCCCCCCCCACAGAGTCACGGACACAAACACTCAGTGGCGCAGGCCCTCCTAGCTTTCTCGCGCAGCGATTTCTGCAAACTGCAGCAGCATGCAAAGAAATGGAACACTTTCATTTCATGACCGTATGTCCAATGGATATAGAAATGTAACATCAGGACAACGCACCAGCGGGCCAGAACCATCACAAACCAGCATCCCATTTTACGGCAGCTGTCCCATGCAGCCCAGGAAGGCCTACAAGCAAAGGCTCAAAGGTTGAAATCCTCCCACTGTTGACCCCTGGTATTCTGAGGTACACCTTCTCTGTATAGGGAGGCTTCATTTGGCCAGCGTGGCTAAAGACCACAGACAGTCGTGTTCAGGGGTAGCGCCAAGCTTGTTTAATGTAAGAGCCACCTAGAATAAATGTCAGATGTTTGAGAGCCACAAAGGAGGGAGGGAGACAAACAGGGACGGAGGAGAGGAGGAGAAGTGCAGAAAAAGCAACTTTAAAAACATTCTTCAAACCACCGGCTTGGAGAAGTGATTTAAAAAGACAAATGTCTTCTCCAAGCCAGCCAACAGGGCAGAGGGGGCTTTGAGAGCTACACAATAAGTGTTGAAAAACCACACGTGGCTCCCGAGTTGCAATTTGGCCACACCTGGTCTTGTCCTTCATGAATTTGTCTAATTCCCCTTAGCCGCATATCGCTAGTGGTCCCTGCTACATCTAGCGGCAGGGAGTTCCACAAGTTGTGCAGCATGACAAAGAACTTCTGGAGAATTTCCCTTTGGCGTTGTCTTTGTCAGCCACCCAGTTGAATATCGAGAGCTTGCATTATCACTCCAGCCTGGAAAGAGAATGTGTACATGACCAGAAGTCATCTACCTCTCACTGCCAGAGGCTGAGGACAAGCAATAAGGGAGAGGCCATTGTTGAAGAAGAGACTGGATTTATACCCCGCCCTTCACTTGGAGTCTCAGAGCATCTTACAATCCCCTTCCCTTCCTCTCCCCACAGCAGACACCCTGTGAAGCAGATGGGGCTGAGAGAGCTCTGGAAGAACTGCTTGAAAGAACAGCTCTGAGAGAACCATGGCTGACCCAAGGTCACCAAGCTGGCTGTATGTGGAGGAAGCGGGGGGAATCAAATCTGGTTCCCCCAGATTAGAGTCCACGTTCTTAGCCACTACATCAAACTGGCTCTACTTGTGAGGAGGGAACAGATTACTAGTGTGGAGGGGAAGCAGAACTCTGGAACAGATCTAGCTCTGAGCCGACCCACCAAGGCAATTCTAGCAACAGATAAATAGGAATAGATAATGGAGCTTCCATTTGCAGGAGCAGCGTGCTGGTGACCATCCACTGAGGAGAAACATCCTGCTTTTGCATATCGGGGCAACTTAACTGACCAAAAGGAGCCCTGTGGCCCAGAGTGGTACGCTGCAGTACTGCAGTCTAAGCTCTGCTCATGAGCTGAGTTCAAACATGGAGAGCCAGTTTGGTGTAGTGGTTAAGTGTGCGGACTCTTACCTGGGAGAGCCGGGTTTGATTCCCCACTCCTCCACTTGCACCTGCTAGCATGGCCTTGGGTCAGCCATAGCTCTGGTAGGAGTTGTCCTTAAACGGGCAGCTGCTGTGAGAGCCCTCTCCAGCCCCACCCACCTCACAGGGTGTCTGTTGTGGGGGAGGAAGGTAAAGGAAATTGTGAGTCGCTCTGAGACTCTTCGGAGTGGAGGGCGGGATATAAATCCAGTATCTTCATCTACCTCACAGGGTGTCTGTTGTGGGGGAGGAAGGTAAAGGAGATTGTGAGTCGCTCTGAGACTCTTCGGAGTGGAGGGCGGGATATAAATCCAGTATCTTCTATCTTCTAATCCCAGCAGAAGCTGGGTTCAGGTAGGCAGCTCCAGGTTGACTCAGCCTTCCGTCCTTCCGAGGTCGGTAAAATGAGTCCCCAGCTTGCTGGGCAGAAAGTGTAGATGACTGGGGAAGGCAATGGCAAACCACCCTGTAACAAAAAGTTTGCCAAGAAAATGTGATGTGACATCACCCCTTGGGTTGGTAATGACCTGGTGCTTGCGCAGGGGACTACCTTTACCTTTTTAACTGGCCAAGACCACTGTGAAAAGGTTAGTTGGCAGGCGGGCATCCCTCATCCTTGCCTCATTTTATCTGAAACATGGGGCCAAATGGGGCCTACCTGACAAGGCTGTTGCCGCGAGGCTTACCACATGCCTGGAAGGGAACGGAACCCCCCTCCATGGTAGTTAAGTTCCGTCACAACCAACGTTCCCTCTACGCCGTGGAGTCTTGCGAACTTCATGAGCGACGGGCATTAAAGCTTGTGAACTACTGCATCAATTCGTTTGCTCTGGGGCCATTTCTCCTAAGCCCAAAAGATGTTTGAGCCAGAGGGTAGAAAACTGTGAGCTAGCTCATGCTACCTCAGCATAGAGGGAACACGGGTCACCACCAGTAGCCAGTTACACCCACGCCCCAAATTTCCTAATTTTGCAATTTGTAAACGTGTTAAGAAAATAATGCAGAACCGATCGCAGCGCTCGTCAGTGTTCCCTCCAAGCTGAGTTAGTGTGAGCCAGCCCACAGTTTTGTAGCCTCCAGGTCGCACATTTTTGTCTTAGCTCAGGAAAAATGGACCCAAACTAGTCGATGCAGTAGCTCACAACTTTATAATGCCATCAGCTCGCAAAGAAGAATGTTTGCTCACAAGACTCCACAGTTTAGAGAGAGTATTGCTGTTGGGAGGGTCACAGAAAGGGAAGCCCCCCTGCTACTGTTATTAAAGCATTCCTCTCCCGCTGTTCCTTGGGGTTCAAATGACCGTTGTATCTGCAGAACTGTCTCTCCCGCTATGTCCCCCCAGAGAACTCTGCGTTTTTCTTCAGATCAACATCTGCTGGTGATCCTCGAATGTCCGCTTAGCCCCAACTGCTTAGCTCCCACATGTCCGCTTGGCCCCCAGTGGAACAGTCTCCCAATGGCGCTCAGGGACCTGAGGGACATGCATCCATTTCACAGGGCCTGTAAAACAAAGCTGCTCCACCAGGCCTTTGGACAGCACACAGATCGCCCTCACCCTATCCATCTGTTCGCCTACTCTACCCCACCGTATGAGGCCATCTGACAGCAATGAAGGTCCTGTGAATTGAGGGGGAGGTATCTGTGAGTTTCCTACATTGTGCAGGGGGTTGGACTAGATGACCCTGGAGGCACCTTCCAACTCTACGATTCTATGAGGTAGAGGTGTTTTTATCTATTGACCAGTGGGAAAATCGCTAAGAGCAACTTTAATTATGCTGTCACCATCTTGCAATTTTTGCATCAAACAAAACTTTAACTGTTTATAGTATTATGTTTTAATCTTTGAAACTGCAAACCTGTGTGTTGTGAGCCACCCTGGGCCTGCTTGTGGGACAGGGCAGCATATAAATAAGGCGGCGTACAAATAATGGATGAAGAAGATATTGGATTTATATCCCACCCTCCACTCCGAAGAGTCTCAGAGCGGCTCACAATCTCCTTTCCCTTCCTCCCCCACAACAGACACCCTGTGAGGTAGATGAAGATATTGGATTTATATCCCGCCCTCCACTCCGAAGAGTCTCAGAGCGGCTCACAATCTCCTTTACCTTCCTCCCCCACAACAGACACCCTGTGAGGTAGATGAAGATATTGGATTTATATCCCGCCCTCCACTCCGAAGAGTCTCAGAGCGGCTCACAATCTCCTTTCCCTTCCTCCCCCACAACAGACACCCTGTGAGGTAGATGAAGATATTGGATTTATATCCCGCCCTCCACTCCGAAGAGTCTCAGAGAGGCTCACAATCTCCTTTCCCTTCCTCCTCCACAACAGACACCCTGTGAGGTGGCTGGGGCTGGAGAGGGCTCTCACAGCAGCTGCCCTTTCAAGGACAACCTCTGCCAGAGCTATGGCTGACCCAAGGCCATGCCAGCAGGTGCAAGTAGAGGAGTGGGGAATCAAACCCGGTTCTCCCAGATAAGAGTCCGCACACTTCACCACTACACCAAACTGAACCAATTTGGAGTCCCGTGGCACCTTTTAGACCAACAAAGTTTTATTCAGAATACAAGCTTTCGTGCACATGCACACTTCCTCAGACAATGGAATGGAGTACAGCGAGCAGTGTTACAGATACCCGGTGAGCAGTGGTTAAGCATGCAAAATAGTACCAAGTTAGAATCTATGACAAAATAGTGCAATTCACTGTAGCCCATTCCATTGCCTGGTGAAGTGTGCATGCGCACAAAAACTTAACATTCAGAATAAAACTTTGTTGGTCTTAAAGGTTCCCCTAGACTCCTGCTTTGTTCTGTTGCTTCAAACCAACACGGCTGCCTATCTGGATCTAGTAACGGATGGAACATTTTCATATAAAACTAAAAAGTGTTTGTGTGTGTAAAGCACCAGCCATCAAGTTGCAGCTCATTTCCAGCAACCCCAGCAAGGGGCTTTCAAGCCAAGTGAGGAGCAGCGGTGGTTTCCCATTGCCTTCCTCAGCAGAGTCTTCCTTAGTGGTCTCCCTTCCTAGCACCGACCCCCTCCTCATCTTCCGAGATCTGATGAGGCTGGGCTGTATCGTGCTGCCTTCAAAACCCCAGATCACCTCCTCCCAAGAGGGTCCCCACTGATGGAGCTTTTTCTATTATGCCGGAGCCACGGTAGCTGGACTGTGGTTGATGCCAGACGGGACACCCTGAGTGGTGGGGCAGCCAAACCGCAGCTTGAGAGCCACATGTAGCTCTTTCACACATCTTGCGTGGCTCTCAAAGCCCCCGCTGCCTTGTCAGCCAGCTTGGAGAAGGCATTTAGAGTTGCCTTCCTGCCTTCCTTCTGGCTCTCCATCATCTGACGTTCATTCTATGTGGCTCTTCCGTTAAGCGGGTTTGGCAGCCCCCGGGTGAGAGAGCCAACGGCTGGCTGCCTGGCAAATACAGCTAGCGCTCAAGGATAACTGAGAATTTTGTCCAGCCACCCACTCTGGCTATTCAGATTTCAATAAGCATCGCTCAACTGGAGAGCCAGTTTAGTGTAGTGGTTAAGTGTGCGGACTCTTATCTGGGAGAACCGGGTTTGATTCCCCACTCCTCCACTTGCACCTGCTGGAATGGCCTTGGGTCAGCCATAGCTCTGGCAGAGGTTGTCCTCGAAAGGGCAGCTGCTGTGAGAGCCCTCTCCAGCCCCACCCACCTCACAGAGTGTCTGTTATGGGGGAGGAAGGGAAAGGAGATTGTGAGATGCTCTGAGACTCTTCAGAGTGGAGGGCGGGATATAAATCCAATATCTTCATCTACCTCACAGGGTGTCTGTTATGGGGGAGGAAGGTAAAGGAGATTGTGAGCCGCTCTGAGACTCTTTGGAGTGGAGGGCGGGATATAAATCCAATATCTTCATCTACCTCACAGGGTGTCTGTTGTGGGGGAGGAGGGTAAAGGAGATTGTGAGCCACTCTGAGACTCTTCGGAGTGGAGGGCGGGATATAAATCCAATATCATCTTCTTCTTCTTCATGCATTTCCCAAAGCATAAGGACTAGAAACATATTTTTTGAACAAAGCCTCAAGATTGTCTGCCCAGCCACTGTGTTTTGAGACTCCTGTGGAGTTAAGGCAGTGGGGCAGCATTTGGAGGCAAGTTTTACACATTTGAAGACAAATGCATAAGGGCTTAATTTAGAACTGGCGGCATCGTAAGACAGGAACATCCCCCTAAAGTTCTCAGCACAAATGGTGAAAGTAACAAGCACAGTTTTTGGGAACACATATCTGAAAATCCCTCCTGGATTGAAACCGAAAAGGTCCAGCAGCCTCCCATTCACCACCAAGCCCAAAGAGATGCCCCAGAAAGCCCACAAAGAGGTACAACACTGCCGCTAGATGTGGAGGTTTCATTTTGCCATTACAGCTAGTAGCCACCAATGATCCTAATCCAGCGCGACCTTCTCTAATTCCCTTGGCCAAGCTGAAGGCCCATTCCTACGTCCTGTGGGGGTGAGTTCCATCAGTTAATTATGAGCTGCAAGAAAAAAGGACTTCCTTTTCGCCCGTCCTGAATTTACTACCTTCTCAGTGGGCAGCAGTGGCCCTGATCTTGTCAGAGACTGGAAGCTATGCAGGGTCAGCACCTGGATGACGGGCCAGCAAGAAACGATGGGAGCTACTAGGCAGAGGAAGGCAATGGCAAAACCACCTCTGCACATCTCTTGCCTTGCAAACCCCACGTGATGGCACGACGCGAGGGTCTCCATGGGGCGGATGCCACTCGGGGACACACTTTTTGCCTTTCGTCAGTGGGTACCCCTGAGTTCCAATGTTTCAGAAAAGGGAGGAAAAATGCTATAGCAGGGCGGCCAAACTGTGGCTCAGGAGCCACACGTGGCTCTTTCACACATATTGTGTGGCTCTCGAAGCCCCCACCGGCTTGGAGAAGGCATTTCTCTCTTTAAATCACTTCTCCAAGTCAAGCCAGCGGCTTCCTGTCTTGCAGCTCTCAAACATCTGATGTTTATTCCACGTGGATCTTACGTTAAGCAGGTTTTGACCACCCCTGTTCTATAGCCATTTTCCCCACACTATGGAGTTTTAAAAATGTGTGTGTGCTTGGGGGGCGGCATGGGGGAGCCTGGCTTTTTGGAACTAAACCCCCCAAACTCTGCTCCCTGCAGGAAAGGTGCACCGACCCTTGATAACTTTGGCCATCGTTTCCTGACCCCCCCCCACCTTATGACGTTTGCTTTTGCAGTGGGGAGACTCAAGAGGGGGTACGTCCCACTTTGCCTTCGCAAGAGCAATAAGATGCTGGCTTTTCTGCACTCCGCCTTGACCAGGTGCATACGAAATCAAGTTATGTGCCCAAGCAAGCCAATGAAATAAAAGTTCTCTCTCTGTGTGCCATCCATTGCCCAAAACCAGAGGAACGTCCTACACAGGCTAAAATTGTGTGTCAAATGCAGTAGCTGCAGGGCGGGGCGAGGAACGTAGAGTTTCACCGGCAGAACTTGCCCTCCCGGCACAGCAGGTTCTTATTTTCAATTCTGAGGACTTCTTTGAAAAATCAGCACAGCCTAGTGATTTAAGGGACCGGAAAAGCCAAGGATGAGGACGTGTCGGACACCTGTGAGGACCTTAAAAGATCCTGGGAAGCTAGGAACACTTGTCACACTTCATACTGGGGACCGGCATCATGCAAGCTCCCTTGTCCTGGGAGCTAAAATCACCATGAAGCTCACAATGCTGCTCTGAGCTTACCGGTCACAGGATACTATCGACGCTCGGAGCAAGGGACCTGGCGCAGTGGCAGAGTTGCTCCACACTTCGCATGTGGAATGTACTGGGTGGGGGTGGGGAGGTTCAGTCCCTGGCACCTCCAGATAAAAGGACTGCAGGTACCACAAGGGGGTCCAACATGTTGCCCGGGAGCCAAATCAGGCTCCTGGAGGACTCCTATCAGGCCCCTGTGCAACTGGCTGCCATCTGCTTCCTTCTCCCTCACTCTTGCTTCCTTTTGCGTAACAGCTTGCTTTGCAAGGCTTGCTCAACTGCATAGGAGCTACAGAGCAAAACCTCTATTTTCTCTATTGGCTGAGGCTCCTCCCTCGGGGAGGAAGAGCTTGCATTGCCAGGCTTTCTCAATCACACAGTAGAGTAGAACCAAACCTCTCTTCCTTTGATTGGCTGGGGCTCCCTCCCTCCTGGTCCCCAAGGAAGGAAGGAAAGAGTCAGAGCTTCCTTTGCCCAGTCCCCCTGGATCCCATGGGAGAGATACAAAGAAAGCACCTTTAAGACCAACGAGTGCTAATGTTTTAAGCATGTTTTATTTTAAGGTTGTTGTTTAAGGATGTAGTTTATCTCTCTGCTACCTGGCATTATATTTTATGACACAAGGTCTCATTTATGTCAGATCTGGCCCTCATAACAAATGAGTTCGACACCCCCGATTAGCAGGTCCAAGGAGAGGCCTTTTCTCTGTCTGAGACCCTGAAAAGCAACTGAAGTGTAGAAGCTGTGAGCCGAATCAATCGAGGGTCTGCCTTCTACTGAGCGCGGTTCACAGGCTCTAACAGGATCATCTGCCCGTCCCCAAAGGCACTTTGTAAAATTTTGTCAGAACCCCGACAGCGATTTCTCAGCAGATGCTCATCACTCCACTTCCTTCTTAATATTTGCAAGTGAGAGGGAAAGGAAGATAAACTCTCGCCAGTGACAAAAAATATCAGAATCTGCACACTCATTTTGGCATGCTCTCAGCTTCAGCTTGGGCGTTATTTCAAGATGGGGAGGGGATCTGTCCTTTTAAGAACAAGAATTTTCCTAGGAAACCCCCCTTGGACCAGTCAACTCCTTGCAGCCTACCTTACCCAATAGCAGAAGCACTGTGAGAATAAAAGAGAACACCACTCGGGTCTGTTGTCCTGAGCCCCAGGGAAGAAGCACTTGAAGCAAGGTTTTTTTTTTTTAGTAGCAGGAACTCCATTGCATATTAAGCCACACTCCCCTGATGTAGCCAATCTTCCTGGAGCTATCAAAGATATCAGGTTTTCACGGCTGGTAACATCATTAGGGTTTGTAGAATCTTTCGGGATCAAGTGCCCTGTTCTACTGGAGAAAGTTTTCCTTCTAGACGTTTCGTTCTCAGCTGCGGAGAACATCCTCAGTGGCGTTGCAGCCGGAGCAGGCGCTCAGACCGTCTTGGCTGCTGTGCATTGAGTGGGACCACTCAATGCACAGCAGTGTGGGACCACTCAATGCACAGCAGCCAGGAAGGTCTGAGCGCCTGCTCCGGCTGCAACGGCACTGAGGATATTCTCCGCAGCTGAGAACGAAACGTCTGGAAGGAAAACTTTCTCCAGTAGAACACGGCACTTGATCCCGAAAGATTCTACAAACCCTTCCTGGAGCTGACAGTAGGTCCTGGAAGCTCTTGAAGGATGGGCTACATCAGGGGCGCGTGGCCCAATTTGCAAAGGAGTTCCTGCTATAAAAAAAAGGTCCTGACCTGAAGCATTATCCTATTTCTCAATGAGTTTCAGCCATCCGGGCAGAAAGGCTGGTAAAACCTGTGTATGACAAAGCTGACCCGTGTCTTGACCCAGACAGCCCAGGCTACCATGCTCTTGTCAGATCTCAGAAGCGAAGCACGGCCAGCCCCGGTCAGCACTAGGATGGGAGGCCGCCGAGGAAGTTCAGGGTCGCTAAGCAGAGGCAGATGCCGGCGAACGAAGTTCTGTTTCAGGTTCAAACCCAAGTACGATTTTACCTTACACCAGGTGTGGCAAAACTTGCTCGCTGCAAGAGCTGCGTAGAATAAACATCAGATGTTTAAGAGCCGCAAGACACGAATGAAGGGCTGGCGCGAGACTGTCTGGCACCCCGGCAAGGCTAACTTCTGGTCCCCCCCCGCCCCGATAATGTCACCGAGTCACTTCAGAGGCACCCAATTTGTCACCCCCCTGAAGACCGGTACCCTAGGCGATCGCCAAGTTTGCCTAGTGACAGTGCCGGCTCTGCATGAATGTCAGATGCTTGAGAGCAGGAAGGCAGGCAAATAAACGGGGGAGGTGGAAACGAAGCAACTTTAAATGAATTCTCCAAGCTGCCGGCAGGCTTGGAGAAGTGATTGAAAGAGAGAAATGCCTTCTCCGAGCCAGCTGACGGGACAGCGAGGGCTTCGAGAGCCACATGTGCCTTCCCAAGCCACTGTTCGGCCACCCCTGCCTTATACTGATTCCGAGGTCTTGAGTTTGGCTCGTCCTAGGAGCCTTGGCCTGAGAAAAGCCTTTTCTGAAAGTAATCTAATACCTGAAGTTAACCGGAGGAGCTGCACAGCCGCAGAGCAACAGCCCTGGTGACTCGCAGCGGATGAACTTAAAGGGACGACCCCCTTTTTTGCCTTAGCTTATAGGCTCTTTGGGTGCTTGTAGAACATGGCCATGAAAAGGGGATGGAATCACAGGGTGCTCCATAGTTAGGGGAAGCTACTTTGGGGAAGGTGTGTGCCAGAATAGAGAGGACCGCCCCCCCCCCACCAAGCAGGCAAACTAGGTGACTACCTAGGGCACTGCCTTCTGGGGTACTGAACTGGCCACCCTCCCATAGGGTGGGCCAGTATGATGTAGTGGTTAAGTGTGCGGACTCTTATCTGGGAGAACCGGGTTTGATTCCCCACTCCTCCGCTTGCACCTGCTGAGATGGCCTTGGGTCAGCCATAGCTCTGGCAGAGGTTGTCCTTGAAAGGGCAGCTGCTGTGGGAGCCCTCTCCAGCCCCACCCACCTCACAGGGTGTCTGTTGTGGGGGAGGAAGGGAAAGGAGATTGTGAGCCGCTCTGAGACTCTTCGGAGTGGAGGGCGGGATATAAATCCAATATCTTCATCTACCTCACAGGGTGTCTGCTGTGGGGGAGGAAGGTAAAGGAGATTGTGAGCCGCTCTGAGACTCTTCGGAGTGGAGGGCGGGATATAAATCCAATATCTTCTTCTTCTTCGTATGACTTGGTGATGGTATCAGTGTGTGTGTGTGTGTGGGGGGCAGAAGATAGCCTTGCCTAGGGTGCCAGACAGTCTAGGGCGGGTCCTGCCCCGAGACAAACCCACACGGTTTAGGACAACTGCAGACTGAAAACTTTCCACCCCTTGTGAGGAAGTTTGATTCAGGCTGGCCAAAGCTTACTCCTCTATTCCTGTTCAACCCAAAAGTGGATATGGTAGCAGCGCCTAAGATGAAAACCTTAGGCCCCACGGACACAGGCTGGGATTAGTTCCCAGAAATCAGGAATGCTACAGGATCCCTGGAGCCATGCCGGCGTGCTTTCCCTTGCATAACACCTGAAAGAGGCGCAGTAGACCGTCTCAATGAATCAGGCCCTCCAAGGCCGACTTTGGAAGGCAAAAGAAAGGCCAAGGTCTGCTGAGTACAAAACCAGACCTGACAGCACCCAGCCTGATGCGTCTGGAAAGTTTGCAAAAATAACTACCAGAACTTTTTTGTAGCAGGAACTCCTATGAATATTAGGCCACACACCCCTGAAGTAGCCGATCCTCCTGTAGCTTACTGTAGGCCGTGTACTAAGAGCTCTGTAAACTCTTGGAGGACTGGCTACATCAGGGGTGTGTTCCCTAATATGCAAAGGAGTTCTTGCTACAAAAAAGCCCTGGTGACAACCCTTTTCTAAGGTAGACTGCCTCTGATCATGGCAGTTCCACCAAGCCACTAGCAAAACCAGCCTCTCTGTAGGTCTCGGCCTCTAAACTGCAGTCTTTGCACCTGTGAACGCCAGGGTAATCCTGTACCACGCAAAACAGCCCTGCTCTGGGATTCCTCTAAATCTAAACGCCGCTTCAATCCAGAATTGCAGAATCAAGAGTCACCACTGTTTCGACAGCCACCTACCTTTTTGGGGTGCTCATGTCCACTGGCTCGTCCCCCGTCTGCACCTCCACTTTGATGGTGGCTTTCATCTCCCCTCCTTTTAATAATCCCGGGACCCTCCCGGAGGTGGGGTCAGTCTTTATCTTAAGGTCCCCGCCTTCGGCATTGGCCTCCGGGCCCCCCAAAAGGCCTTTGTCCAGCTTCATCTTTTTACTGTCGACGTCGTTCTGGTTGATCTCGCGTTCCAGTGCTCGCTTCTGGCTCCGTGTCCGGCAGGCTTCCTCCGTCATTATGGTGTTCTGGGAAGAACGCGGGAGAGAGAAGAAACAGGTGGGTGATTTGGGCTGCCACCTAGCCACAGGGCAAGCATTTGTTTTTACGGGCCGGTTTCCAGAGATGACCAACACTCATATGCAACAGAAGCCCTTTGGCTCCACATTTCCACTGGCGCTCAAAGCGGGCAAGTTAAACCCACTCCAGCATAGGGCTAAAACTTGCTGAAAGAGTTGCCTCACTGGAAAGGGCCTTGGAAATCCCCACCCACTCCATGCAAGCATGGGAATCTGCTTTTTGGGGATTTTGGGGCAGGGTTTTTCCAAGCCACCTGCCCCCATAGGTTCTGGACAGACTGCTGGACTCAAAAAGGCAAGGAAGGGATTGCATGGCCACCACGTGCGGTCTCCTGCCGGCCTTTACCATTGGCTGCTAAACAGACTGACGATGCCACGGAAACCAAAGTGCTCGAGTCGGTACTTTCTGAATTTAACAAGGTCCCTCAAACTTGCTGTCAGAGGGACTTGAGCTCCTCTAGGAATCAACATGGGGTGCTTTCAGGGAAGGGGGCCTTTTCCAAAGTTAGTTTGGGGGGGCTTTTCCCCCCTTCTCCCCCGGCCCTTTGGCTGCTTCTCCCCCCCCCAAGCCTGTTCCACTGTTACCTGCAAGACAGACACACATATCTGATGCAAAAGAGCTGAGTCAGTTTGTGATCTCATGACATCACTGGGTCCACACATGACCTTTCCCAGGATTCAGTCGGAGAGACAAAGCACTTTCCAGAAAACCGGTCTGAACTGGTTACAGACAACAAGCTAAGTGTTGTTAACCCCTCGCGGGGAGACACCACCGTTGCAGCGGCGACAGCATCTGCCTGCCTGCCGAGACGCAGCCGGCATTCCAGCACAGGCAGCCCAGAGCATCTCCCCCCCCCACCCCAAGGCTCTTTTAAAGGGGCAGTGCGCACAACAGCGGGATAGTTGCCGCTCCGGTGCCAAAGTAGTCTTGGGAAAAAAACCCAGATGGCAGCAAGTAAAACTTGGGGGGGGGGGGGGAGGGAGCAAAGGGCGGAGACAAGGAAGATCAAACTCAGAGATGGGAAGGGAAAAGTTGGCCAAAGTGCTTCCAAAATCTCTCCACTTTTGTTCTTGCTTTGGGGAGGGGTGGCAATGGATGGATTTTTCCAAGATGCCTCAGCCCGCAAGAGAAGGAGAGAGAGGGGCACAGAAAAGCTGTTCCATCCGTGCTCTGAAAGGCCCTCCCCTTTCAGAGACCTGGAGGAAACCAGCATCCCTTGCAAAGCAAAGGGATCCAGCCGCTTGTGGGACTGCTCACTGCATTTGAGGAAGGGAGCTGCAAACTGTGCATTGGGAGATGGAAAAGAGAAAAGCAGAACTATTCTCGCAACTTTGAGAACTAGAAATGAAAAAGGCAGAGGTGGCCAAAACGTGACTCTTGAAGCCCCCACTGCCCCACCGGCCATTTGGAGAAGGCGTTTCTCTCTTTAAATCACCTCCCCAAGCCAGATAGTTGCTTGAAGAGTGCTTGAAGTGGCTTTCTTTCCACCTCTACCTCCCCCCATCTATTTGCCTTCCTTCCTTCCAGCTCTCAAACACCTGATGTTCATATCCTGTAGCTCTCAAGCACTTGATGTATATTCTATGAGGCTCTTGCATTAAGCAAGTTTGGCCACCTCTGGTGTAAGAGAAGCATGGGTGTCCACTCTTCTGACATTAGCCTGGTCAGAGAGATTGGAGCGGGGGTGGGGAGGCTGCCTGGCCACAGAAGTCCCACTAGAGATGATGCCTCTACTACTGATCATGGGGATGTGGGGGGGGGGGAGAGAAAAGAAACCCTCAAGCTGAATATGGAGGGGGCCGTCCTGGCCTGCCATAAGCCTTCAACAGCCTCTCAGGTGAAGGCAGCAGTGACTCATGACTGGCACCTGGGAAATGCCACGCTGCAGTTTATCTGTCCTGTGGGCAGTGTATCCCACTTAAGAGCCAAGAGAGACCCTTTTCGCCACCAGAGGCTAGGAGAACTTTCTCGGATGCAGCTTCAGGAAAAGAGCACTGGGACAAACTAACTTCTGAACTAGCTTCCCAGCTTCTAGAAGGAATCCACATTGGCAGCTCAGTTTGTGCAGAACCTTTGCACGACCACTGGCTCGTTTCCCAGGAGGCAAAGGGCTCTGACTGCCCCCCCAAGCCAAGGAGCAACAGTCTCACCTGCCTTGTATCTTGGCTCACCTGGCACTGGGAGCCACAAGACAGGGCCCTCTGCTGCCACTGGGGAGGAAAGGGGTTCAAGAGCCCTTTGGGATCGGGGGCTGTACAGTTGGTCACACAAGAAGCCGCTTGAAGCCAAACTCCATTTGCTATCCAGACACGTAGCCCAGACCTTGATGCGAGGGGCATGCTGCGTGAATACACACAGAGCTGACGCACTCATGATACTACAGTGGAAGGCGCTGTTGATGGCACCGGCACTCTCCCCCACCAAAAAAAGCCATGTGTTCACATCAAAGAGAACTAGCATGGAGTTCATGGCTAGAGCATCAGACTAGGATCTGGGTAAAGCCCGGTTCAAAACCTCACTCCGCCACAGACGTTTGCTGGGTGACCTTGGCCAGTCACGCACTCTCAGCCTAACCTATCTTGCGGGGTTGTTGCGAGGATAAAACATGAGAGGAGAATGCCGCTTTGGGTCCCCACTGGAGAAAAAGGCAGGATATAAACGAAGCATATAAATAAATGTGCTGGCTTGCATGCTGACACCCGACCCTGTATTTGCCATCTTTTGAAAAACTAACTCAGTTGTTTCTGCCAGCCTTTTACTCATCTGCGGGACAGTGAGGAAAAGATTACAAGAAGTTGCTGAATCTAGACATCTATCTGTGCGCTGATTTCCACAGCAGCCAACTAGATTGTCCATGAGAGGTGGGGGGAGACATGGTGCCTGAAGTTTCCCTATGCCGTTATCCCCCACCCCCACCCCCAGCATTTAGATCAGGGATGTCAAACATGGCCCAAGGGCCAGATCAGGCCCCAGGAAGGGTCCTATCAGGTCAGTGAACAAATCCAACGTGGGTTTGCAACTTACAGATACACCTGAACAGCATACTCAAGACTGCTACAGCACAGACATTGTCTCCAGTTTTTGATGCAATAATTCAGAACAAAAGGTGTCAGTTATCAGAGAGTGTTAAATAAATAGAATATTGTAGAAGAGCTAATGTTTTAAGCATGTTTTATTTTAAGTTTAAAAACTTTAATTGTGTTTGTGCCCGCTACCTGGCATTACATTTTATGATACACATGGCCCAGCCTGAAAAGATCTTATTTATGCTTTTTTGTAGCAGGAACTCCTTTGCATATTAGGCCACACTCCTCTGATGAAGCCAATCTTCCAAGAGCCTACAGGGCTCTTAGTACAAGGCCTACTGTAAGCTCCAGGAGGATTGGCTACATCAGTGGGTGTGTGGTCTAATATGCAAAGGAGATTCTGCTACAAAAAAAAACAATTCTGCCCATCGGTTTCATTGTGGGCTCATCTCTACCTTCAAGTTCTCACTGTATGAGAGAAGAAAAGCTCTCAACCTGCTTTATATATGGAAAGAGTTAAAAAATGGGAGAAGCGCCTTTAGAGTTAAGGTAACAAGACCAAAAGTGAAGTATTGTCCACTTTATGCTGTGCCTGTTCACCTGGGGAAGGGATTTACTTCACAAAGGTGAGCAGCTGTTTATGATACTTTAAAAACAACAGTCTTCAAGCCAATAACATGACATCTATTTCCACCCATTAGAGATGGAAGGATTAAAATGGCAATGTTTTTACCTCACTCTTAAAAAAAAAAAAAAGACGATGACAAACCTGGCATAATTCAGGCACTGCCTTTGTCAGCACGGATATCTGTGAAATAATTTTATCACATATTGACTGAACGGCCTCCTTGTGTGGAAGGACGGGCACAGAGGAGGGAACGTGTGGGGGTGGGGGGGTACTATTGTTCACTTTCGCCACTGTAGGGGAAAGCTGTAGAACAAACAAAAATACAGAAATGAGTGTCAGTTTAAGGTACATGGAAGGAATGCAAGTTTCAAGAAGGAACGCATGAAACTGCTTCGCACTGAACCAGACCACTGGTTCAGCAAGGTTAATACTGTCTACTCAGACTGGCAGTGACTCTCCAGGGTCTCAGGTGGTCTTTCCCCCTCACCTGCTGCCCGGTCCTTTTAACTGAAGATGTTTGGAGATTGAACCTGGGACCTTCCACACACCAAACGGACTAAGTAGAGGCTGGCATCATTATTTGTGGTATTCCCCTCCCTCCAGAGATAATATATTTCACAGACACGAAATCAGGAAATCACTATATAAAGTCTGGATAGAGCTTAAAAGTATGATTTACTCTAGAACACCTCTTTGGCTATCTCCAATGGAAGCCTCCGGTCATCCAGATCTATACGACTGGGATGCCAGTTTTAATTATAGAAACTTATTAGATTTGGACTGCAATCTGACACTGGATGAGAACGTTAAATTGGACTGGTGGCTGAAAAACCAAATTTGCCTTCCTTCCTTGAGGCTTTCAAACATCTGACATTAACAGGGGTGTTGAACTCATTTGTGATGAGGGCCAGATCTGATATAAATGAGACCTTGTTGGGCTGCGCCATGTGTGTACCTATTTAAGATTAAGTAGCAGAGATATAAACTTCATAAAGGACACAGACAGACACAATTAAAGATTTTTAAAATAAAAATCCTTAAAATAAAACATGCTTGACACATTGGTGCTCGTTGGCCTTCAAGGTGCTTTCTTTGCATCTCTCCCGTGCAATCCAGGGCACTGGGCAAAGGAAGCTCTGGCTCTTTCCTTTCTTCCCCAGGGGACCAGGAGGGGGAGGAGCCTCAGCTAATAGAAGGGAGAGAGGCTTGGCTCAGTAGCTCTGCTGTGCAACTAAGAGAGCCTGGCAAAGTGAGTTCTCCCTCCCTCCCCCCCCGAAGGGAGGAGCCTCAGCCAATGGAGGAGCCTCAGCCAATGCTCTGTAGCTCCTGTGCGATTGAGCAAGCCTTGCAAAGAAACCTGTGATGCAGAAGGAAGCAAGTGAGAGGGAGAAGGAAGCAGATGACAGCCAGTTGTTTGGGGCCTGATAGGAGCCTTCCGGGGACCTGATTTGGCCCCCGGGCACATGTTTGACACCCCTGCTCTACATGGTCTTATGTTAAGCAAGTTTAGGCACCCCTGCTCTATTCCCTTTGGAGGGGCCAAAAGATCTCTAGAGAAGACATGCAAGGCAGGTGGAAAGCTGGGGAAACTCATATCTTTTATCACAATCAAACCCCTCCTTCCCCAAAAGCTTTCCTGGCATCAGAAATGCTGGTAAAATACTATCACTGTTAACCTCCCCTGTCTGCATTTGTGCACAGAAAATTCCTTATACCCCTTCTGACCTCTTTTGCAATTCCTGATGTATGCTAGGAACAATTAAAGGAGCGGGGGGGGGGCAGGGGGGAGAAGAGAAATCCAAATCTAACAGGCTGGCTTACTGGCAACAGTCAGAGTCCCTTGTATTATTAATTTCAGTCTTTAATAGGTGTTTTAAAACAAACTATTATACACACAGGATGGGGCTTCCAAGCTCAAATCTGTCAATTTTTTTTCTTCAAAAAGTTTTATCATCTGATTAAATTGGCCAACTTCAACACACCCATTGCCAGGTGGGTAGGGGTGGGTGGGGGAGACAGAATGGGGTTGTTACCTAAAGGGAGGGAAAGCAACTTATTTTTTTGGGAAAAGCTTCTCTCCTCCCTTAAAAAAAAAGAAAAAAGACAACACAGACTTGAGGGAGAGGCCTGGCTGGAAGGCTCTGGGCTGCGGCACGCAAAGGGTTAAGCTCTGCCATGTTCATGCCACTCACCGATATGTCCATTAAGGGTGTTACATAACAAAATGGCAGACCTTAACCCTTTCTGCACCACACTCCCCAGCAAGGCTTGCCTGTCAGTCAGTCAGAGCCTCACCGGCAAAATGAATTAAACAGCACTGATCTTTGGGGGTGGGAGAGCGAGAGGGGAAGGTTTAAGAAGGCCTAAACTACTTGCTGCAACCCCCTCCCCCTCACATAGTTTTTAACACTGGCTGTTTAGGGGAGGGGGCTGTTTTTGCCTTTTAAAAATGCAAACTTTTTGTTTTTAAGATTGAAAAACCACAAGTGCAGTCTGGGGAGAAAAAAAAGGGGGGGAGAGCTGGTTTTAGAAACTTGGATTTTTCATTGGTATGGAAATATGAACGGGGGATGAGACACACAAACACACACAGAGAAGGATATTCTGGTGCCCCCCCCCCCCACAGGACCACGTCCTTCAAGGAAGTTCAGAGTTAAGGGGAGGGAGACACAAATCTAATGAAATAAATAAATAACGAGAGTTCCCTGAAAAAATACTCCGTTGTATTGTCGCTTCTACAAGGCAAAGGCTACCGACTGGGAAGTCACTGGGGGCAAGCCCCCCCCCCCTGCTCTGGGCAGCCCTCTCACCCCTGCCCCATGTCCTAGACTCCAGAAGCCAGACACAACTTCTTCTGCTGACAGTTTTACAAGGATCGACGACGACGACACAGACTGAGGTTATTCAGATGTCCCAGGCAATGCGCAGACCTCACCCCAGCGGGTGAAGTTGGCAGTCAAAAGGGTTACAAACCCAGCCTGAGACACCTAAACCAGGTGGGACAGAGAGTGCAGTGAGAACAAAGCGGCCAAAGGGACGGCGCGTTTTTTAAAATGCTGCTTCTCACACCTCCTTGCAAGTAGAAGATTAGCACGTCATGGAAAATGCTAGGTTTTTTTTAAATTGCAGGGAGGGTATTATTATTATTATTATTTTATGTAGGAGGGACATTCAAGAGCGCAATTCGGGTGATTCAAAGTGATAGCTGCCCGTTCTGCCAGGAAAGAGCTTTTCCAACACCTGGCTCATAGCAGCACATGTGGCGTAACGCACAGAACTGCAGTGTCTTTGAGCGAAGCATGGAAGGCAGGAATTCAGTGGGTGCTACTCTCCTTCAGCCTTATAACTGCCTCACCCTTTGCATTTCTGCCCAAGGGACAGCTGTTAAGAACAGAAGACGAACCCTGCTGGATCAGAGCATTGGTCCACCTAGTCCAGCATCCTGTCTCACACAGTGGCCAACCAGCTGGTCTTCAAGCATTAATGACTGACTGAGAGCGGCCAACCAGCTCCTCTAGAGGGTCAACAATAGGGCATGGAGGCCGAGGCCTTCCCCTGAGGTTGCCTCCTGGCTCTGGGATTCGGAGGCTTAGTGCTCAGTCACCATGGCTAGTAGCCACGGACAGATTTATCCTCCATGAATCTAATTCCTTATTAAAGCTGTTTTATTCCTGTGGCCGTCATTACATCCTCTGGCAGTGAATTTCACATTTTAATCACTCTCTGCGTAAAGTAGTCCTTCCTTTTGTCCGTCCTGAAACTACTGCCCAACAGATCCATTGGATGCCCTAGTATTTGGAGAGAGGGAGAAGGAGCTCTCTTTTTCAACTCTCTCCACCCCGTGCAGAATTTTATAAATCTCTCTCATGCCCCACCCCTTAATTGTCTCTTTTCTACACTGAAAAGTCCCAGATCCTTCACTATTTCCTCATAGGGAAGGAGCTCCAACACCGAAAGGATCTTGATTGCCCTCCTCTGTACTTTTCCAAGCTCTGCAACGTCTTTTTGGAGACAGGGTGACCAGTTCCAACCCTTTGCCTATGGGGCTTTCCTTTTTTAACAGGGCTGCAGTTCAGATCTTGAATTCAATGGACACGGAAGCTTTTGCTCCCATGAATTTCACAAATGGGATTTGTCTATCTCTGCGCTGGCTGGAGAAGAAGGGGCTTCTGAGTGTGCTTAAAAGAACTCTCCCACTTGATAAAATGCAGCCACGGACGGGCGGTCTCCAGCCCTCCCTCTATCAGTCAGAGGGAACCTGGGTCAAATGTGTGCAGCTTCCACACTTGAACCTGACCAGAGTATCAAAGGTGGATTCCAGAGTTGACATTGGTCAACTGCTGTGGCCCTTGGCAGCAGAAAAAACTTCCCATCCCTTCTGGTCCCAGTTGTGGACTGGTCTGTTGGCCCTCCATGCTTCAAAGAATTCTGGCGGGGGTGGAAGGTCAGGGGGGAATCCCATTTTATCCTGCCCTCTGCCAAGGTAGGTAAGGCTGGGAGATGGCGCTTGGCCTAAAGCCACCAAGGGAGCTTGGAGAGTACGGTGCAATCATAACCCCCCCACCACATGTGGTCACACAGCAGAACACAAAGCGCTCCCCACTCCTGCCAAAGAGCTGCTCCTTTCAACAAAGGACCATCCTCAGACACTGAGGGTGGAAGCATTTTTTTGGGGGGGGGGGGACACACCCCATTCCATCTCAAGCTCTTTGAATCTGACCTTCTCCGAAACATTTTAAGTTCAACCTGCCCAGACTGCTTTAGGAGCAAGGAGATTAATCATGAAACAGAAGGGGAGGGTTGTGAGCGAAAAGTAGTCCCAGTTTCAATGAATTCAGTTACGTTCTGCTTTGGTTTTTTCCCAACAGAGCAGGCTGTAGAACTGATGAATTAACCAAGCAGCACCGGCTTTCGGTAACACATTCAAAAGCCCAAGGATTGTGAAGGAAGATGCCTCCAATATACCGTAAGAACATTAGAAGAGCCCTGCAGGATCCTATCAGTGGTCCATCTAGTCCAGCATCCTGTCTCACACAGCTGACAACCAGTTCCTCTGGAAGGCCAACAGCAGTGCATAAAAGCTGCAGCCTTCATAAGAATCCACTGGATCAGAACACTGTGGTCCCTTTAGTCCAGTCTCCTGTTTCACACAGTGGCCAACCAGTTCCTCTAGAAGGCCAGCCACAGGGCATAGAGGCTGAAGCCTTCATAAGAACATCAGAAGAGCCCAGCTGGATCAGTCCATCTAGCCCAGCATCCTGTCTCATACAGCTGACAACCAGTGCCTCTGGACGGCCAACAACAAGGTATAGACACTGAAGCCTTTCCCTCATGTTGCCTCCTGGCTCTGGGATTCAGAAGATGCCTGCCTCTGAATGTTGAAGTTCCCTTTAGTTACCATGGCTGATAGCCACTCCCCCATGGATCTATCTTGTGCCCTTTTAAAGCTGTCTGCACCTGTGGCCATCACTATGATACCTAGCAGCAAATTCCACATTTTAATCTCTCACTGCGTCACGAAGGCTTTCCTGAGAGCCAGTTTGGTGTAATTGTTAAGTGCACTGACTCTTATCTGGGAGAACTGGGTTTGATCCCCCACTCCTCCACTTGCAGCTGCTGGAATGGCCTTGGGTCAGCCATAGCACTCGCAGGAGTTGTCCTTGAAAGGCAGCTTCTGGGAGAGCACTCTCAGCCCCACCTATCTCACAAGGTGTTTGTTGTGAGGGAGGAAGGGAAAGGAGATTGTAGGCTGCTCTGAGGCTCTGTCCTTGAAAGGGCAGCTTCTGGGAGAGCTCTCTCAGCCCCACCTATCTCACAAGGCGTTTGTTGCGAGGGAGGAAGGGAAAGGAGATTGTAGGCTGCTCTGAAGCTCTGTCCTTGAAAGGGCAGCTTCTGGGAGAGCTCTCTCAGCCCCACCTATCTCACAAGGTGTTTGTTGCGAGGGAGGAAGGGAAAAGAGATTGTAGGCTGCTCTGAGGCTCTGTTCTTGAAAGGGCAGCTTCTGGGAGAGCTCTCTCAGCCCCACCTATCTCACAAGGTGTTTGTTGTGAGGGAGGAAGGGAAAGGAGATTGTAGGCTGCTCTGAGGCTCTGTCCTTGAAAGGGCAGCTTCTGGGAGAGGGTGCCTGTTGTGAGGGAGCAAGGTAAAGGAGATTGTAAGCCGCTCTGAGACTCTGAGTGGAGGGCGGGGTATAAATCCAATATCATCATTTTCTTTTGTCCATCCTGAATTTACTGCCCATCAGCTTCACTGGATGCCCTTGAGTTCTATTATTCTGGGACAGGGCTTTTCCAAATGGTAACCCACACCAACAACCCCCTTCCCAGTTGGTCTGCACTCCCACGTGTGGCAACGTGAAAACAACCTCTAATCCTGTTCACTGCTGTCCAGAGGGGGTGCACAAGCAGAGTACCATGGTCCATTGCTGACAGTGTTCCCTCTAAGCTGAGCATGAGCTAGCTCACAGGTTTTTAGCCTCCAGCTCACGCATTTTTGTCTTAGCTCAGGAAGGATGACCCCAGAGCACACCGATTTTTGCAGCAGCTCACAACTTTTATAGGAGTAGCCCAACGAGTAGAATTTTTGCTCACAAGACTCTGCAGCTTAGAGGGAACATTGATTGCTTGAAAGGGCAGCCGTCATAAGAATGGAATTTGGAGGTGCTTGGGATTCCTGAGAATGGAAATTCCCCCAAGTTGCCAGAGTCAATATACATTGGAAGCACCTTATTGGCAGCCATTATTTCAGATATCTTTGGGGGGGGCACTAAAAGTTGCAAACTTACTATCCCTCCAATTAAAAAACAACAACAGTGGTGGCATCACCCCCAGCCCCTTCAAAGGAACTGCTTGTCCCCTTGAAAAGAAGCCCTCCTCAATTAGACTAAGGGAATCCATCTTAGCTAACCAGATGCCTCCGGGAAAGCACATGAGCAGACCGTAAAGGAAATTTGCACCCCCAATGAGTCCAGCATTTGGTACTCAGACTGCCTCTGAACATGGAGGTTCCACTGAGCTGCCAAGACTCTCACAGTTCATGTTGCACGTGCCACCAGGCAACTTAAAAAACTCAGCTCTCCACAATGGGTTCCTACCTGTTAGAGACACTCATGAGTTCCAAAGAAGGTCTGCGTCCTCTGAGTTGGCAAGAAACCTGCCAAGAGAACAGAAGATATTCCAGGTCACTTATGTGATTTTTAAAAAGGAAAAAAGTTGCGATGATCACAGTGATTCGGGCGGAAAACAAATAAGGAGACACATTAGATTGGATTATTTACGCAATAATCAGTGAGACACGTTGACTGCAAATAAGAAATGGTCACATTGTTTGTTCCATACGGCATTTAAAACTTTCTTGCCGTACTAATTCAATCTTAGTTATGCCATCGTCTTTTTAAAAGGCCAAAACATTACATGTAGATGTCTCTAAAATTATGGGAATTTTCAAGCCTTCCTGAGTCCATGCTCCGGCAGGGCAGCCGGAAGAGCCAACATGAAACCAGAACCAAATTCCTGCAACTTGGTTTGACGTGCGCAAGAAACATATTGGAAAACTATCTGTAACCAGATTACCTGGGGTCCTGTTACTGCCAAGTTTCCTTTTAAAGTCAATCACAAAACTTCAGAAGAATCGTATGGACAGCTCAACCCCACTGAAGAAACAGAAGGCAGGACCCTAAGAACTAGCCAAACCCCTTTTATAAGTGTGCAGGAGTTTAAAAAAGTGGATTGCATCATCGTATTTGCATGGAGGAAGAAAAGGAAGATGTTTCATTAGGGGGTTCAGACTCTTACAGAGGACAAAGACTGCAGATGGGTCCATTAGAGCCAGCACACCTGGCTAACCATCTTGGGCTATTTGAGAAAATCCCACATTTAGAGATACTTCACTGGGAGGAAGGTACTCTTATGCTGGCACTTGGCTTATGTGGGATAGAAGAGGTAACAAGCCCTCCATACAGTGTGATGCTGGAGTGTGAGATTAGGAACGGGGAGACCTGGGTTCAAAGCCCACTCAGCCAGAGAAGTTCGATGGATGGCCTTAAGTCAGTGACTCGCTCTCAGTCTAACCTACCTTACAGGGTTGCTGTGAGGTAAGTTGGAAGAGAGAACAGTGAGAGCCGCTTGGGATCCCACCACTGCAAGGAAATGTGGGGTATAAATAAATAAATAAAATAGGTAACACAAACTAGTGTGGCTTCAGCCAATTGTTTACTTAGTGGCCAAACTGTGGCTTGGGAGCCACATGTGGCTCTTTCACACATATCGTGTGGCTCTTGAAGTTCCCACCGCTCCCTCAGCCAGCTTGGAGAAGGCATTTCTCTCTTTAAATCACTTCTCCAAGCCAAGGCAGTCAGCAGCTTAGAGAATGCATTTAAAGTTAAAAGTTGCTTTCTTTCTACCTCTCCCGTTCTCTTCCCTCCCCTCATCTATCTGCCTGTCAGCCTGCCTTCCCCACCAGCTCTCAAACACCTGACATTCATGTCTTGTGGCTCTAAAGCATCTGATGTTCATTCTGTGTGGCTCTTACATTAAGCAAGTTTGGCCACCCCGACTTAGTTCATCTTCTTAAAAATTAAGGGCATGGATCTATCATGGGTTTTCTATAAATAGAAAGGTTTCTGTCCCAACCATATAACTTCCTTGCCCCCCACATCCTGCTGCAGCCCCATATACCTCCTTGATCGGGGGGGGGGCATTCTGGGCTGCGGGAGGAGGAAATGAAGGCCAAGAAGTTGCATACGATAGGCAAGAATTTTCCCTCTCTCTGGAAGTGCTGCAATGAATCCATCCAAGACCTCCAAGCCTTGTCTTACGCCGACTACCAAGGTTTCCTTCTGCTCTCTCCATTGGGACCTGCCTGTTGGGCCCGGTAGGGTTGCCAACTCTGGGTTGGGAAATTCTTGGAGACTGGGGAGTTGGTGAATCCTGGGGAGGGTGAGGTTTAGTGAGGGACAGACCTCAACGGGCTAAAATGCCCGAGTCCACCTTTCAAAGCAGCCGCTTTCTCCAGGGAAACTGATCTCCGTTGTCTAGAGATCAGTTCTGGGAGATCTCTAGCTACTACCTGGAGACTGGCAACCCTGATCCTGAGGAAGAATCTGCTCCACTGCTTTTCAGATTCTCTAGGGGGGGAAGGCACTTTATGGTTCCCAATAAACAAAATGCAAGCTGTAACAGAATCTTGTGCCCAGAACTACCCAAAATCCAATCTAGCCCAGTTGGGTCTCCTTTTCAAACACTCAGACTTGAGGCTCTTCTCCATCATGGCCCAAAACATTACCTTCTACCCTGCCCCCTCCTTTAGCATTGAACACCCTGCCTGTCAAGGAGTTCTAGGGGACTTGAAAGCATGCATTCACTGTTGGGTTGCCAGTGGCCACCAGTGCGGGGAGGTGGGGGGTGGGCACAAGAACTCACAATTCAAGAACTCGTGGGCACTCAATGAAATTGGTGAGCAGTTGGGTTAGAATGGATAAAAGGAAGTCCTTCTTCACCCAAAGGGTGATTAACACATGGAATTCACTGCCACAGGAGGTGGTGGCAGCTACAAGCATAGACAGCTTCAAGAGGGGATTGGATAAACCACCAGTGGTTATTAGCCACAGCGTATTGATGGAACTCTCTGCCTGGGGCAGTGATGCTCTGTATTCTTGGTGCTGTATGTGTGTGTGTGGGGAGGGGCAACAGTGGGAGGGCTTCTAGTGTCCTGGCCCCACTGGTGGACCTCCTGATGGCACCTGGTTTTTTGGCCACTGTGTGACACAGAATGTTGGACTGGATGGGCCATTGGCCTGATTCAACATGGTTTCTCTTATGTTTTTAAGGGCGTTGGGTTGCCAGCTCCAGGTTGGAAAATTCCTGGTGATACCAGGTAGGGCAGGGACCTCAGTGCGGTACAATGCCGTAGAGCCCACCCATAAATTCAAACCCAGCACAGACTCCTGCACATGCTGGAATTGAAAGAGTTAAAACCAGATCAATTAATCATCAGAGATGCAGCGGGCAGCACACAGAAGGCCCTGGGCTCAAGGCAGCCATTTTCTCCAGGGGAACTGATCTCTGGAAATGAGCTGTAATTTTGCATGAGGAAAAGAAGGAGGGGAAGGAGGAGCCGCTGTTGGATTTATATCCCACCCTATACTCAGAATCTCAGAGCGGTAATAATCTCCTTTACCTTCCCCCCCCCCCCCACAATAGACACCTTGTGAGGTAGGTGGGGCTGAGAGAGCTCTCTAAGAAGCTGCCCTTTTATGGACAGCTCTGTGAGAGCTATGGCTAACCCAAGGCCACTTTCGGAGCTGCAAGTGGAGGAGTGGGGAATCAAACCCGATTCTCTCAGGTAAGAGTCCGTGCACTTCACCACTACGCCAAACTGGCTCTCAGCCTGGAGGCCGGCATCCCTACTTCGCTGACATGTGACAGCTCAGTTGGTCTTAACTAAAAACAAAAATCACCCAGCTCTTCTTGCTCATGGCCTGCCTTGCAAGACTGCTGTACGGGTCAATAAAGCGTTTCGGCATTTAGATAGCACTGCTCCGCTCAGTATTCTAAACTTAGCACACAGGATGACCCAACCGCACAGCTGCCTGCTGCTCTGGGAGCCCAGGGGAATCACTGTCTGCCATCTACCCATAAACCCAGTGCCCTGTTCCTTCACTGCGGAAGGCACAGGAGGCAGTTCACAAGCGATACTGTGAGGGGCTGGTGCTTAGTGAGTGGCCCAGATCCTGAGCTGCACACACAAGTGCATAGCAGGGGCACCGGCTCAAGAGCCGCTGTCTTGAAATCAGAAGGCCCAAGATCCAATCCAGTGTTCCCTCTAAGCTGAGTTAGTGTGAGCTAGCTCACAGTTTTGTAGCCTCCAGCTCACACATTTTTTTCTTAAAGGTAAAGGTAGTCCCCCTGTGCAAGCACCAGTCATTTCCGACTCTGGGGCGATGTTGCTCTCACAACGTTTTCACGGCAGACTTTTTACAGGGTGGTTTGCCATTGCCTTCCCCAGTCATCTACACTTCCCCCCCCCCCCAGCAAACTGGTTACTCATTTTACTGACCTCGGAAGGATGGAAGGCTGAGTCAACCTGGAGCTGGCTACCTGAACCAGCTTTTGCTGGGATCGAACTCAGGTTGTGAGCAGAGGGCTCAGACTGCATACTGCAGCTTTACCACTCTGTGCCACGGGGCTCTTATTTTGTCTTAGCTAAGGAAAAATGTTCCCAGAGCAAACGGATTTATGCAGGAGCTCACAACTTCAATGCCAGTAGCTCCCAAAGCAGAATTTTTGCTCACAAGACTCAACAGTATAGAGGGAGTATTGGTCCAATCCCCTCCCTTTCGTCGGCTCATGGAGAGCTGCTGTCAGCCATTGCAGGCTACAGGGGCCAAGGACAAAGAGGCTTCAGAGATACTGAAGCAGAAGCAACCAGAAGATCTGGTGCTTTTGAGGCATCTTTTATTCCTGCTTGGAAAATATTTACTTTTACAGTAGAAGAGTAGGAATCATCTCTCACCTCCACCCCAGTCTGTTTCTTAATGAGCCACCACTTCGGACACACTACACTACTGGAGTGAACCACCCCCTAGGAACAGGATCTCATACAGAGCTGCACTAGGGATCCTCCTCCAGCAGAAGGCACTTCTGCTCCAACTTTGCACTGGGAGTGATTGACTATTCAAACCCAGCACGGAGGTGCGACTCCTGCACATTCTGGAATGGAAAGAGTTAAAACCAGAGCAATGAATCATACAGAGCCACAGCGGTCAGCACCAGCTCTGCCCACAAAAGGCCCCAGGCTCAATCTCCAATTGAAGAATCTCAGGTAGCAAGTTCGTTAAGGGGCAGGACTTACTCTTTGGCTAGAGACTCTGAGAATTACTGCCAATCAAAATCGACAATATTAGACTGGGAGGCCTGATGGTCCGTCACCGGATAAGCCAGCTATAAGACCCTCATCCATGACAGCTATAAGACCCTCATCCAACCATGACAGACGGTTTGCTAGGCGCTCCTCTCCAAACTAGCACACAACACCCCATTGGGTGGGCACACCCCCTACATTTGAACATGGCCCACAACTTAATATCCCAAGAACATCCAGTCTGAAGAAAGAATGCTGGTGAACGAAGGAATTTAGAGGGGGGAGGGAATTTCCCAAGAGAGGCATCAGACAGGATTTTCGAAGCGGCCAGGTGACGAGACTTAAAATGAGTTGCAGTACTCCCTCCCCCCCACCCCAAGAAATGGACTCGTGCCCATCTGCAAAAACCCATCCAGGTCGCAGATTCATTTCCTTCATACCAACCGCACGCCCCCCCCCCCCCGCTAGTCTCTTCAGTAGACCTGAATTCATCTTTTCCCTCTGACAACAGGGCTTGGATCTCCACACTCCCCTCCCCGGCAGTTTTTAAAAGAAGCAGCCTTACGGCTCCTGCCCCTCCCAAAGCAGAGAGGCTGTTCCTGGGGCAAGAGCTGAGGATCTCGCGGGCTCCGCGGGCGGGAACCCCTCCAGCCACAGGCGGGGTCCTCTCCAAACGCTGGCCCGGCTCCCTGCCCCATGCGTGGCTTACAATGGAGAAGCGGCCAGCCACAGCAAGAGCCCCCCTCCCCCTCTGCTTCCGAGCCTCCTCCTCCTCTTCCCGGCAGAGTGGCAGTCCGGGCGGCTTCCCTTTCTAACTCAGTGTCAACTTCCAACGCCAGCCAAGAACTATCCCCTGAATTGCCAAGAAAGGAGGGAGGGGAGAACAAGGTCTCCTCTTTGAGAAAGAACAAGAGTGCTGCTGCCCACCCACCCCCCCGCCCCAAAGAAAACCATCGGGGGTTACCTAGGCATTCAAAATGTCACACCGGAGACCGAAAGCTCCTTCTAGGGGGCGTTCCCCAAAGTCAGGGAGGGAGATTCTTGGAAAAAGCTTCCTCCTCCGCACGAACCAATAAAAGAGGCAGGCTGGTGCCCCTCTAAGCTGGCTTATGCTTCCGGAGCACTTTGCAGGGATGACCTTAGGACTCCAGAGACAGAAGGGATCGTATTCAAAGAGGCAGGAACCAAGAGAGCCGGCTGGGAAGATAACTCCCCCCCCCCCACACCCGCCTCGAGCGCCAGTCCTGGCAGAAGAGGTACAAAGGGAGACCTGGCGGGGCACAGAAACAAACGAAGCAGTGGAGCTGAGAACTCATTGGTCCGGCCAATTTTCCTGATGATCAGGCTGATTCCAGAGGGTGGCAAAGTCAGGGGACACCCCAAGATCCCAAGGGATGGGGGCCCCACCTCTAGGTGGCACCTGGGGATCCCCCAGACTTCCTGGGGGACGAAATTGATGCTTTGGAAGGTGGACTCTATGGCATTGTAACTCACAGAGGCCCCTGTCCTCCCCAGGCTCCACCCCCAAATCTCCAGGAGTTTCCCAACCTGGATCTGGCAACCTTAACCCCTTTCCCCATTCCCCACTGATGGTAGGGGGCAATACTCCCTCTAAGTCAGGGGTGGCCAAACTTACTTAACGTAAAAACCACATACAATAAACGTCAAGATGTTTGAGAGCCGCAAGACATGAACATCACTTGTTTGAGAGCCGCAAGAGAGGAAGGACAGAAGGAAAACAGATGGGGCGAGGGAGGTTGAAAGAAAGCAACTTTAACTTCAAATGCATTCACCAAGCCATTGGCTTGGCGAAGTGATTTAAAGAGAGAAATTCCTTCTCCAAGCTTGCCAATGGGGGGGGGGGTGCTTATCCCCTACACCAGAGGTGGCCAAAGTTGCTTAACGTAAGAGCCACGTAGAATAAATGTCAGATGTTTGAGAGCAGCAAGACATGAATGTCAGAGGAAGGAAGGAAGGAAGATGAGGGGAGGGGAGGTGGAAAGAAAGCAACTTTAACTTCTCAAAAATGGCCAATGGGGTGGTGGGAGCTTAGAGAGCCACACAATATGCGTGACAGAGCCACATGTGGCTCCTGAACCGCAGTTTGGCCACCCCTGCCCTACACCCATCCTCAACTTTGATTTTGGGTTCTGTGAGCGCTGTCAGCCTACATTGCTGGGGTTGGGAGGAGAGGAACAGAAAGAAAACCAGATGCACGTCTCTCTTGGGAATTACTCTGGGCTTCGAAGGAAACCACCAATACCTGTCGATGGAAAGCTGTGAACGCAGAGGTGGATTTTCCTTTAAAGGGCTAGGCCTGGATTTAATGACATGTTGCAATGCCTTTGTGAAATGTGCTAGTAAGAGCAAGCCTTTGCCAGGCCGGAGCCGAAAGGCATTTTCGCTCGCGCTCTCTGTGCTCCAGAGAAGGAGGAGGAGCCATGGCAGCGGGGCGCACCTGGGCAGGAGCTGGATGCCTCTTCCAGAGCTCCCTCCATGCTCAGCACGATTTTTTGACGAGGTCCGAAAGGAGGGCCATTCCCTCCTCTGGTTTGCTAGCTGCACCATTCTGTGGAGCCTCCCCACCCCTAGTTGGGGCTTTCAAGACATTGCCCCCCCCCCCCGCACCCGGTCAAGGATTTCTGTGATTCTCAGAGTTTGTGGTCTATGTCAGGGGTAGCCAAACTGTGGCTCTTTCACACACATTCTGTCTCTCTCAAAGCCCCCACTAGCGTACTCCTGGGCCTTTCTCACATGAATGTCAAAGCCAAAGACGGTAAAAGGGAAATAGGAATTCCATGTTTCCTGCACATCCAAGTGAGTGTGTGTGCTTATCCCCTACACCAGAGGTGGCCAAAGTTGCTTAACGTAAGAGCCACGTAGAATAAATGTCAGATGTTTGATAGCAGCAAGAATGTCAGAGGAAGGAAGGAAGATGAGGGGAGGGGAGGTGGAAAGAAAGCAACTTTAAATGCCTTCTCAAAGATGGCCAATGGGGTGGTGGGAGCTTAGAGAGCCACACAATATGTGTGACAGAGCCATATGTGGCTCCTGAACCGCAGTTTGGCCACCCCTGCCCTACACCCATCCCCAACTTTGATTTTGGGTTCTGTGAGTGCTGGAGAAAGCATCTCTCTTTACATCATTTCACAAAGTGAAGCCAGCCATCGGCTTGGAGAATGAATTTAAAGTTGCTTTCTTTCCACCTCTTCCCCCCATCTATTTTCCCTCCCCTTCCCCCCCCCATCTATTTTCCTTGTGGTTCTCAAACATCTGACGTTCATGTCTTGCGGCTCTCAAACATCTGACATTTATTCTCTGTGGCTCTTACATTAAGTAAGTTTGGCCACTCCGGTCTATAACACGAGCTCCTGTGCCCTGCTGCTGATCTTGGGCGAAGTAGAGCGCACAACCTGGAACCACTTCAGCTGCAAGAGGGGAGGGGGACACACCAGCCTGTCTCCTCAAAGCCCAGCAAAACACTTTGGTCCTCTTTCTTTTCTGCGTAGACTGAAAAGCGGAAGGAGAGCCCTAACTAGGTACCAGCAGACGGAATGCCAGCGGGGAGCCCAGAATTGCCCCCCCCCCAGGCAACCAGAAAAAGGAAAAACTGGATGGGCCGCTCCTCTCAGCCACACACATGATCAGCCTAGTTGCTTTCAGTAAACTTAAAAGTTGCTTAAAAAAAAAAAGATTTCCCCCTTTTAGGCCACAAACCCTGAGCTGGATAGCCCAGCCTAGGCCGACCTCACAAGGTCTTGGAAGCTACGGCCCTGGTCAGAAATGGGATGGGAGATCATCAAGGAAGTGCAGGGAAATGACGCAAGGCAGGAAATGGCAAACCACCTCTGAATGTCTCTTGCCTTAAAAACCCCAAGGGTATCAAACTCATCTGTTATGAGGGCCAGCTCTGACATAAATGAGACTTTATAAGGCCCGGCCATGCGTGTACCTATTTAAGATTAGGTAGCAGAGATATAAACTTTTTAAAGGACATAAACACACACAACTCAAGATTTATTTCTTTTTAAA
This sequence comes from Heteronotia binoei, assembly GCF_032191835.1. Taxonomy (NCBI): domain Eukaryota; kingdom Metazoa; phylum Chordata; class Lepidosauria; order Squamata; family Gekkonidae; genus Heteronotia; species Heteronotia binoei. The sequence goes on along the minus strand of NC_083224.1, from coordinate 188,612,958 downwards.
AAAAAATACGCTTAAAACATCGGCACTTTTTGGTCTTAAAGATGCTTTCTTTGTATTTCTCTTGCGGGATCCAGGGAACTGGGCAAAGGAAACTCTGGCTCTTTCCCTCCCTCCCCAGGGGACCAGGAGAGGGAGGAGCCTCAACCAATGAAGAAAACAGAGGTTTTGCTCTGTAACTCCTGTGCAACTGAGCAAGCCTGGCTAAGCTAGCTGTTATGCAGAAGGAAACAAGGGGGAGGGGAGGAAGCAGGCAAGAGCCAGCTGCTCAGGGGCCCGATAGGAGCCCTCCGGAGGCATGATTTGGCCCCTGGGCCACATGTTTGACACCCCTACCCTACAGGGTCACCATTTTGCCACAAGCAACAAACTTAGGAATGAAACTGGTGGGCTAGAAAGTTCCTTGTCTTGGCCCTTGGTTACCAAGCCCAGCAACCACTACCAAAAAAAATCTGTTTTGTACAGAGGAAGATCCCTGGGAAAGGATTTGCCACCAGCACCAAAAGATTTGGGGCAACAAAATGTAGCCAAACTTACATGCGGTTTCTTCTCTTTGTAGGTCTGCGGTTGACCTCTGGAGCAAGCATTTCCAGTTTGTGCCCTCTGCTAGCAGGGCTGGCCCGAGACTGTCTGGACCCCTAGGCAATGCTAACTTCTGCCCCCCCCCCCGCACTGATAACATCACCGAGTCACATGGGGTGCCCAATTTGGTGCCCCCCAAATTCTGGCGCCCGAGGCAGTCACCTAGTCTGTGGGGCTGGACAGGACACAGACCGCCACCAAGAAATACAGAAAGCTGGAGCACTGTGTGCAGTTCTGGTTGCCGCACCTCCAAAAGGATATTATAGCATTGGAGAAAGTCCAGAAAAGGGCAACTAGAATGATTAAAGGGCTGGAGCACTTTCCCTATGAAGAAAGGTTGAAACGCTTGGGACTCTTTAGCTTGGAGAAACGTCGACTGCGGGGTGACATGACAGAGGTTTGCAAGATAATGCATGGGATGGAGAAAGTAGAGAAAGAAGTACTTTTCTCCCTTTCTCACAATACAAGAACTCGTGGGCATTCGATGAAATTGCTGAGCAGACAGGTTAAAACGGATAAAAGGAAGTACTTCTTCACCCAAAAGGGTGATTAACATGTGGAATTCACTGCCACAGGAGGTGGTGGCGGCCACAAGCATAGCCACCTTCAAGAGGGGTTTAGATAAAAATATGGAGCAAAGGTCCATCAGTGGCTATTAGCCACAGTGTGTGTGTATATATAAATTTTTTTTGGCCACTGTGTGACACAGAGTGTTGGACTGGATGGGCCATTGGCCTGATCTAATATGGCTTCTCTTATGTTCTTATGTGTGCTGGGACCAGAGGGGCGGGGGGGGGGGGGGGGGCGGAAGAGAGAGAGAATCCAGCACCATGCACATCTCAAAATCAGACCAATACCACAAGGTTGTTTTTCCAACTGAGAAGCCGCTTCCTTCAAGGGATTCATTGCCTGCCTCCTCCCTGCTCCCCCCACCAACCAAAAGGAACCCTAAATGGTATCCCTAGAAGGTTTGCACAGGTTTTGACAGTACTATTTCCTACGAAAGTCTACATTCTGAGTTCATGGGGCAAAAGGCTCAGCAGCATTACGGCCCGAGGAAGATGTTGGCTACGGATATGTCCGTCACAACCGTCTTCTGGGGGGTGGTGAGAGCAAACCATGTGCGACACCACCTTCCCTCCGGATGTCTCCACTTGAAGGCATCCCACGCAGCAGGTACTAAGAAAACGGCTTTTCCTCCACCTTCGAAGTCAGCAGGACCAAGGACTGGTTAGGTGTAGGTCTGATTCCTGTGGCCTGCTGACATCTGCCACCGGGCCACGCATATCAGTCTAAAAATATAGCAAGTCTGCTCATCCACGCTCTTCAGGATGGACTTTAAAATGTGCTCTTTTGGGACAGAGTCTCTTCGGCTCCTTCAGCCCAGAAACACCGCTTGCCCTTTGGCAGGCCACTGCCAAGGTTTTTTTTTTTTAATGTAGCAGGAACTCCTTTGCCTATTAGGCCACACACCCCTGATGTAGCCAATCCTCCTGGAGCTTACAGCAGGCCCTGTACGAAGAACCCTGTAAGGAATTCTAGCAGGACCTCCTTTGCATATTAGGCCTCACCCCCCTGATGTAGCCAATCCTCCTGGAGCTGACAGTAGGCCCTGTACAAAGAGCCCTGTAAGGAATTCTAGCAGGACCTCCTTTGCATATTAGGCCACACCCCCTGATGTAGCCAATCCTCCTGGAGCTGACAGTAGGCCCTGTACAAAGAGCCCTGTAAGGAATTCTAGCAGGACCTCCTTTGCATATTAGGCCACACCCCCTGATGTAGCCAGTCCTCCTGGAGCTTACAGTAGGCCCTGTACAAAGAGCCCTGTAAGGAATTCTAGCAGGACCTCCTTTGCATATTAGGCCACACCCCCTGATGTAGCCAGTCCTCCTGGAGCTTACAGTAGGCCCTGTGCTAAGAGCCCTGTAAGCTCTTGGAGGATTGGCTACACCAAGGGGTGTGACCTAATATGCAAAGGAGTGCCTGCTACAAAAAAAGCCCACTGCTAATAAATCAGGTCAATGCTGGAGAGCCACGCATATGGACAGAGGTGTTATCAAGCCAAATGCCCCAACCTATGAGATAATTGCTTTAAAAAGGTGGAAGTGGATGCACTCAGGATGGAAGGTTCTGCGCCACTCAATCCACGCACAATCCCTAGCTGAGATACCGAGTCGTAGATGGAAATCTATTTACTCTCCTAACAACCCTGAGAGGTAGGTTAGGCAGAGCAAGATCTTCCAATCACCTTCAGGGCCTGCGCAAGGACTGGAACCCAGGTCCTGCCCACCACCTCACTGGCCTAGAAGCCAACAAGCCTGCATCTCACCCCAAAAGGGTCATCCATGTGAGATCTAAAATTGCCAAGGAATTCTCCCCACTCCCTGGGGTTGGGGGTGGGCTGCACAACAGGAGGCCTTCAAGTGGTCACGGCTATGCTATGCTGGCTCCAAGCCAAGCCTGAATATAGCAAAGCCACACCCATATCAGAATCAAGTCTCTCCCTCCTACCCCCCCATCACCGCCACCGCTGCTAGACAAAAACGCTGTCCTTCAACTTCAAAGAAAAGATCTCGCACACTCTGAGCTGACCCCACCCCAGCCAGGACAGAACAGCTAACCACAGGAAGAAGCCAGCTTCGCTCGGCAGAAGAGAAAAATCCGTCAGAAGAGGAAAAACTGATGGGAACGTAACCATGCACCATTTTTTTTTTAAAAAGGGGGTACGAGGAAGGAAATGTTTGAAGTCAAGACAGAGCTGCATGGAAACAACAAGATGGACTGATGAAGAAGAACAACTGGGTACGTGGGTGCTATTAAGACCACTAAGAAGAAGGAACACGCTTAAATACGTTATATAGGAAATAGGATTGCATCAGTGCTTAGATCTTGTGGCCCTTTCTTACATGCAAAGCTGATTGCCACTTCGGGGTCAGTAAACAATTCCCCCCACCCCACCCCCGGCCAGCTTGGTCAGGGATCCTGGAGGTTTTTTGCCATCATCTAAGCATGGAGCAGAGGTCACTCAGAGTGTGGGGGGTTTGTGAGCTCAGCGTTTGTGAACTTCCTTTGTGTAGGAGGTTGGACTAGCTGACCCCAGAAGTCCCTTCCAACTCTATGATCCTAAGGTTGTCGTCCTCTAGGTGGCACTTTGAGATTTCCTGCTATTATCTCCAGATGACAAGTCAGTTCCCCTGGAAGAAACGGCTGGTCTGGAGGGTGGGCTCTAGCATTATATCCTGCTGAGGTCCTCCCCACTCCCCCACAACTCCACCTCCAAAGTCTCCAGGCATTTCCCAACCTAGAGCTCGCAGCCCTACACAAAAAGCTGCCTTCTACTCAGGGCTTTTTTTGGGGGGGGGGGGGGGAGCAGGAAACTGCTTTGCATATTAGGCCACACCACCTAATGTAGCCAATCCTACAAGAGCTTACAGTAGGCCCTGTAAGCTCTTGGAGGATTGGCTACATCAAGGGGGTGTGGCCTAATACACAAAGGAGCTCCTGCTACAAAAAAAAAGGCCCTGCTTCTACTCAGAGCCTTGGTCCATCCAAGTCAGTACTGTCTCCTCAGACGGGCAGGCCAGGGTCTCAGGCAGAGCTCCTGAAACAGAGATTGAACCTGGGACTTTTAGCAAGCCAAGGAGATACTCTACCACTGAGCCATGGCCCCTCCTTGGGGGGGAAACTAGTGGGAGGAGGGAGGCCTGAGAGTCATTCACATGCTACCAGAATAGTAAGGCCATGGATGCAGATATAGGTACACAAGTTTAAGTGTACCAATCCCTCCCCAAAACAACATTTTCCCATGAATGCCAGCTTAATCCGTGATGCTTTCCAGAGGCAACATTTTATCTATTATTCCTAGTCCTCAAAGTAGAAGACAAAAGGAAGAGGGACAGGAAGTGGAGACGGGACAGGACATGTGGCTAGGGGGCCACAGGAAGCACAAACCTCACCCTTTTCCCTGCCATCTCAGCTCTGTTATCAGCCCTTTCTGCTGGTCAGTCCCCAAGCTCGGAGCACTGCTCCTTCTAGAGCAATGAAGAGCCCTTTGAGGTAGAGGTTAAGGTACCCCTTCCACTCTTGGGAACGGAGCTTTCCCTGGGCAACCGAAGTTATCCGCAGCTTTGGGTAAAACGTTTGTGGTTCAAAGCTGAGGGGAGAGGTAGGCAGTTGCAGGTGGGAATGAAAAACTGCCTGACCCATGCACTCAGCACCTGAGAGAAAGAAAGACCACATGGGACTTAGAAAGGGGAAGCCCAGCATCCTTAGGCCGCTCAGTATTAGACCAATCTCACACGGCTGTTCGAAGAACACCTTCCCAAGTTCTCACAACACTCCTGTGAGGCAGGACAGGCACCTGGCTTTCAATTATACAATTCTAGCTGTAAAATTCAGGAAAAAAAGGCTCAAGCAACCAGGTTCACTGGTCTTTGCCCACATGAAACTATGTCATTGTGTGTATCCTTGCTATTCAGGCTAATATGTGGGCACCAGAAAAACTTGCTGATGTTATACTGTACATTTTTAGACTACCCTTTCTATAATGGAGAGCCTCTCTAACTTCACAGAAACCCTGGTGGGGCAAGGACAGCAGAGAGCACGTGCAAACTGGAACTCATTTGCATATTAGGCCACACCCCTGACATCAATATTGTTCACATAGGGCTTTTTGGCAGAAAAAGCCCACAAGGAACTCATTTACGTATTAGGCCATCACCCCCCCCCCCCCCCACAACACCAAGCCAGCTGGAACTGTGTTCCTGCTCAAAAAAAGCCGTGTGCAACTAATCCAGGGTTCAGAAGGAAATGGAACCTGATCGTAGAACAACACTGTGTGAGGGGGTCCCCAAAATGGTGCCCAGGGGCACCTTTCCTGGTGCCCACCTAGTTTTTTTTCCCAGAAAGTGGGTGGAGCTTCTACCCAGCTGGGCTTCTGATTGGTCACTGGTGATCTGATTGGCTGTGCAGATTAATGTTGTTTTGGTGGCAGCTCCCTCCACAGTACTGGTTTTTTATTCTTTCCGTCATTAATCTTTCCCAATGTACTTTTTAAAATTATTCCTCTCACCCCCTGCACCTGGATTCCCAGAGAGAGAGACATACCTTTGGAGATGTAATCCAGTCGCTTACCACGCCTTGATCCTCACAACAACCCTGACATGTTGGTTAGGCCAAGAGACAGAAGGGGGCCAGCTTGCATCGCCGCACCCCCACCCACCCACTCCGGATGCCCAGTTTAGGCTTGGGAAGGCAATCTAGCCCTGCTGGCTTCAAGGTGCCCACAAACCCACAAAAAGTTCACAAATCTGATCAGTAACGAAGCGCCAATGAAGCTCCCAGCCCTGGGCGGGTATAGTAGAGAAAGGAAAACTTTCTGGAAGGAAAACTTTCTCCAGTAGAACACGGCACTCGAGCCCGAAAGATTCTACAAACGCTACTGATGTTACCAGCCGTGAAAACCTGAAATCTTTGATATAGTAGAGAAACATGGCTTATACACCCAATGGCGCAGCCGAGAAGTGGGGGGGGAGCCACCAAACAAACCTCCAGCAACGCAGCCCTGAAGAAATTCATCCTGGCTCCACCACCACTCGCGGCCTCTCAGACTTCTAAAATTTCGAGAGAGAGTCACCAGAGAACTCGCGTTGCCCAGCAACTGCCTTGGGGACCCGACAACGCGGGCACCATTACAGGATGGCGCAAATAGGCCCCTGATGATAACCATAATGAACAAAAATCATTATCTATATATAAAGTTTGCACAAACGTTAGACACACGTTGGGGTTTTTGCGCTTACAACATTTCCCTAAAAAGAAAACAACCCGGGGGGGGGGGGGCGGGGGGACTGCAAAAGGTGTTGTTTCTGGGAGAGCGAAGTTCTTAATTTGGCAGCCAAGGGATTGGGGGGGCATAATTAGCCAGCCAGCCTGAAGGGGTTCTCTGATGCTCAGTCTATTTTCCTTAATTTTAGCATGAAGGGGTCATTGCTGTAAACCAGGGGTGGCTAAACTGTGGCTCAGAAGGCACATGCAGCTCTTTCACACATATTGTGTAGCTCTTGAAGCCCCCACTACCCTATTGGCTGGCTTGGAGAATGCATTTAAAGTTAAAGTTGCTTTCTTTCCCCCTCCCCGCATCTATTCGCCTTCCTTCTTTCTGTCAAACACCTGACATTCATGTCTTGCGGCTCTCAGCCATCTGATACTTATTCTGTGTGACTCTTACATTAAGTTTGGCCACCCCTGCACTAAACTGTTAGAAATGCCACAGGGGCTCAGTTTCAGGACAGGCTCAACTGTCACCTAAAATGGAACCCTGTGGCCTCTGAATCCCACCTGGCCCCCAGCAATAATGGCTTGAGATAACCCACAGCGAATTCAGACCACAGAAGTACAAACCTGGTGACCTTCCTGGCTTGCATTAAGGTTACCATGCGATCCTGACAATAACCCTACAGGGGAGGCCAGTCTCCTCATCCCTGTTGCTGCCGTTCAGAGGTTGTCAGGTAAAGTATGGCTTGCCTCAAGCCCTCTGGTGTTCTCAGGGGGTGGCAATGTGAACTAAACCAGCCCCAACATGCAGGGGTCGTGCAAAATCAAGAAGACCCTGATGTTGCTTCAACTGAGGACTGGGCCCCAGAAGATCCCCACAGCCGCAAGGAATATGAGAGGAGAGGGAAAGTGCTGAGCCACAAAAGGGGTTTCTTTGACAATTCTGATGTACACTGCCAAAGCTACTTTTCCAGGGTCAATGCTTCAAAAAAACCACGCTTGCCTCTTACATAAGAACAGCCCTGCTGGATCCAATCAGTGGTCCATGTAGTCCAGCATCCTTGCTCACCCAGTGGCCAACCACTTCCTCTGGAGGTTCAACAGGGCACAGAGGCCAAGGCCTTGCATGAGAAGAAGAAAACCCTGCTGGATCAGACCTGGGGACCATGTAGTCCGGCATCCTGTCTCACCCAGTGGCCAACTGCTTCCTCCAAAGATCCAACAGCTGGGCACAGAGGCTGTCCTTGAAGAACATAAGAACCACCTTGCGGGATCAGAGCAGTGGTCCATCTAGTTCAGCATCCTGTCTCCCACAGCGGCCAACCCATTTCTCTGGCGGTTCAACAACACAACAGAGGCCAAGGCCTTCATAAGAACATCAAATAAGCCCTGCTGGATCAGACCAGTGGTCCATCTAGTCCAGCATCCTGTCTCACACAGTGGCTAACCAGTTCTTCTGGAGGGGCAACAACAGGGCATAGAGGCAGAGGCCTTCCCTGATAAGAACATCACAGGAACCCTGCTGGATCAGACCAGTGGTCCATCTAGTCCAGAATCCTGTGTCACACAGTGGCCAGCCAATTCCTCTGAAGGGCCAACAACAGGGTATGGAGGCTGAGGCTTTCTCCTGATGTTGTCTCCTGGCTCTGGTATTCAGAGGCTTAGTTCCTCTGAACATTGAGGCTCCTCTCAGCCACCATGGCTAGTCACCATTGATAGACTTATCCTCCACCATGAATCTATCTTCAGCAGTACCAGTTTTCTAGGAAAGCCACAAGTGAGTCTGTGACATGCTTATGGTGTCACTGAATTGCAGCTACAGGGGCTGAAGTGGAGGGTGGAATCTTTGTGAAGCATCTTCACAGGTGTGACAAAGCACACAGGCCACAAAAGACGAGAAAAGCCAAAGGGCCCAGCAGTCTCTGAACAAAGTCACTTGAGAAACAGAGTGGGGGGAATGGGATTCCTCAAGTTTCTACAACTCCCTTCTATGAAATCTCCCAACTCCTTGGGTGTTTGAAGCACTCTGGCCCTGCTCCATTCCAAACACCAAGTTGCTTTGCTAGCCCAACTGGCTTGAACCTCTCTCTGAGCTCTCTAAACCACTTCCCCTGAGAGACAATTCAGCCAAAGTATACCCAAGGCTTTTTTTTTTTGTAGCAGGAACTCCTTTGCATATTAGGCCACAACCTTCTTGTATAGCCAATCCTCCAAGAGCTTCCAGGGCTCTTATTACACGGCCTACTGTAAGCTCCAGGAGGATTGGCTACATCAGGGGTGTGTGGCCTAATATGCAAAGGAGTTCCTGCTACAAAAAAGCTCTGAAAATTGATCTATTAGTCAGGATGAGCCCTCAAATACCACCACTTTGGCTTTTGGGGAAGATATTCTTAGGCAGTCCTGAAAAAATACCCCCCTTCCCTTTCCCTTTAATTTTATTTACTTTACTTGATTGGTATGCATGTCTTTCAATTAAAAAGATCTCCCAGGGGAGCTGTGGCACACAGCAGGTAAAGATACACTCATGGCACCCCCCCCAAGATGCCATCTTTGATCAAGTAAGATCCAGGGATTTTTTTGTAGCAGGAATTTCTTTGCCTATTAGGCGACACACCCCTGATGTAGCCAATCCTCCTGGAGCTTACAGTAGGCCTTGTACTAAGAGCCCTGAAAACTCTTGGAGGACTGGCTACATTGGGGTTGTGGCCTAATATGCAAAGAAATTCTTGCTACAAAAAAGCCCTGGTAATTTCAACCATAAGGCTGTAGTAGCTGCCACCAAACATGAGGCGAGGGCGGGGGGAGACAGGTGAATCTTCATAGTGTCCAAGTGTTGGGGTGGGAAAGGAGAATGGTCCACAAATCACCATGACTGGTCTAAACCCTCCCCCACTCCCAAGTAATTCAAGAAAGACTAAATAGCTGACATTGCCCAATTTGATAAATTGGAGGAAACCTGCATCATTTATGGAAGCTTGGTTGAACTCTTCAGAATGCAGTTTTCTAACTTGGCCATCAAGACATCAGACCAAAGAACTCCTGGAGATTTGGGGGTGAAGCCTGGAGAGGATGAGGCCTGGGACCCCAATATGGTATATTGCCATACAGTCCATCCTCCAAGGTGGCCATATTCTCCGGGGGAACCAATGTCTGCTTCCTGGAGATGAGCTGTAATTCTGGAAGACATCCAGGTCCCACCTGGAGGCTGGCAAGCCTAGGAAGCCCGGTCCCTTCTTGGACAAGATGGAGACTGGCTGCCATGTGCTCTGTGGCCTCAGAGGCATTCCAAGCATGCTCCTCCCCAGGGCTTTTTTTGGGTAGCAGGACCTCCTTTGCATATTAGCCCCCCCCCCCCCCCCCCCCCCCGATGTAGCCAATCCTCCTGGAGCTTCCAGTAGGCCCTGTACAAAGAGCCCTGTAAGGAATTCTAGCAGGACCTCCTTTGCATATTAGGCCACACACCCCTGATGTAGCCAATCCTCCTGGAGCTTACAGGGCATACGGTAAGCTGCAGGAGGATTGGCTACATCGGTTTTGCGGCCTAATATGCAAAAGAGTTCCTGCTACAAAAAAAAAAGCCCTGTTCCTTCCCAATTGTCCCCATGGTATTTAGGCTAACTTCTACAGCATGCAGATGTTAAAATGCCCGGGAAAGGTTAAGTGAGTGAGACAGAAGTTGTACCCCATTCCCTCATCTTAAGATGTATCCGTGCACACGAAAGCTGACATTCTGAATAAAACTTTTGTTGGTCTTAAAGGTGCTACTGGACTCCTACTTTGCTTCAGACCAACATGTCTGCCCACCTGGATCTGTCTACAGAAGAAATGTGCCATGCACACAAGAATGCTGATGCAACACTAACACCGACAACACAACACCCTTCGCTTTTGCTTGTGCCCAGAAGCCAGCATGCAAAAAGAGGGGCTTCCTCTCCCTGACTGCAATCGAGGGATGCAAAGCAGAGAGCTGGATTTTTGTTTCATACACGCCCCTATTTCTCCCCTAGGGCTTACAAGACCGGGGTTCAAACCAGCGGCACCTTTAGCCAATCAGCCCAACAAGGTCTCATTTATGTCAGATCCGGCCCTCGTAACAAATGAGTTCAACACCTCTACCGTAGGGATTTCTACGCAAGAGACCAATGGAGGTGATGCGCCGTCGCCTGCCTCTGTGCAGCAGTCCTAGACTTCCTTGGTGATCTTCCACCTAAATACGAACCAGGGCTGCCCCTGCTGATAGGACGAGATCAGGCTAGGCTGGGCAGAAAGGTCAGCATTGCCATCTACAAACTGCAGGGGCAGAGAATTCCCCCAGGCTTTCATCTTTTGGGGCCTCCTTCTCTGTGGCTGGGCTCTCCCCACACTTGTGTGTGTGTGGGGGGGGGGGGGCTGGGGGGGGAGAACTGATCTTCTCTTCCTTCCTTGGCCTGCACAGCAAGAAGCCAGGGGCCCTTCTTTCCAACTTACTGCATCTTTTCCCTCCTGTTTAGGACACCTGTAGTAAACTTTTGCAGACTAGCTAGAACGGGGGGTGGGTGGGTGGGGGTGTCAAACTCATTTTATTATGAGGACCAAATCTGACATAAATAATACCTTGTTGGGCCGGGCCATGTCAGGCAGGGCCACGTGTGTGTCTATTTAAGATTAGGTAGCAGAGATATAAACTTCATAAAGGACACAGAGCCAGTTTGGTGTAGTGGTTAAGTGTGCGGACTCTTATCTGGGAGAACCGGGTTTGATTCCCCACTCCTCCACTTGCAGCTGCTGGCATGGCCTTGGGTCAGCCATAGCTCTGGCAGAGGTTGTCCTTGAAAGGGCAGCTGCTGTGAGAGCCCTCTCCAGCCCCACCCACCTCACAGGGTGTCTGTTGTGGGGGAGGAAGGTAAAGGAGATTGTGAGCCGTTCTGAGACTCTTCGGAGTGGAGGGCGGGATATAAATCCAATATCTTCTTCTTCTTAAACACAATTAAAGATCTTTTTTCTTAAATTAGAACATGCTTAAAACATTACCGTCCGTTGGTCTTAAAGGTGCCTTCTTTTTATCTCTTCTGCGCAAGCTAGGAAACTGGGCAAATAAAACTCTGGGTCTTTCCTTCCTTTTCCCGGGGACCAGGAGGGGGGAGGAGCCTCCGTCAAAAGAAGGAAGAGACTTGGCTCAGTAGCTCTTCTGTGCAATTGAGGGAGCCTGGCAAAGCAAGCTCTGCTTCCCCCCCCTTCTGTCCCCAAGGGAGCAGCCTCAGTCAATGGAGAAAACAGAGGATTTGTTCTGTAGTGCAACTGAACAAGCCTTGCAGAGCAAGCTGTGATGTAGAAGGGAGCAAGAGAGAGGAAGAAAGAAGCAGGTGACAGACATTTGCTCGGGGCCTGAAAGGAGCCCTCTGGGGGCCTAATTTGGCCCTGGGCTGCATGTTTGACACCCCTGAGCTAGAAGAACCATCTGAAGTTCCTTCTTGGATGGGGGGGGGGGGGGGAGGGAACAGCATTTAGAAAATGAAAGCAAAACCAACATAACTACAATGAAGGACAACTTTTAACTTTAGAGGTTCCGACTAGAGTTTAAGGCGCACAGAAAGTTAATGAAACTAAAGAACTCAGCATGGAGCGGGGGTCACTGGGAATGTATGTGTGGGGGAGAGGTATTTGTGAAGTTCCTGCATCGTGCAGGGGGTTGGACCAGATGACCCTGGAGATCCCTTCCAACTCAATGAGCTGTCCCAAAGATCCACGCAAGAACTCTGGAGCCCTCCTGGTTCAGACCCACAGTCTGTCTAACCTGCTTTCCTGGTCTTCCCAATTCTTGCAAATGCTCCCAACACTTCCTGTTTTGACCTGGGCATCCGGTATTTGAATGGAAACTGTCCTGAAGATGGCAACACCCCCTCCCTGCCCACTCCAAGAATATCATAAGTTGGCCAGCAGGATCTAACTGGTTCATGACGGTGGCCAGCAGATCTACCCAATGATCCATCACACTTATTTTTAGGAGGCAAACAGGAAAGGCTTGGAAATTATGGCCACCCACCCCCACAGCTTGTCAGTGGCACTGTGCTCCTCAACACGGAAGTTCTGATTCACAGCTAGTGGCTGTAAAGACACCCACCTTCTACCTGCCCTTGCATCTGCATCCTCCCCTGCCCTCCAAGGACCCCCTAACTCTTTCACTCTTACAACAACCCCTGCAAGGTAGGCTAGTCTGAAAAAGCATACACAGTCCAAGGTCACAGGTGGTAGCCTTTCCTCACAGAAGCAGCCCTGCTGGAAGAAGGATCCGCCTCATCCACCCCCTTGTTTCCAAGAAGAATGCCCAAAATGAAGAGCCTACAAGCGAGGCCCTTCTTCATGCCCTCTCCCCCAATACAGCAATGTGAACTTATGACAGCTAACTCCGCTTGCCTCTTGTGTCAACAGAAGGCTCCCTTATGCAGAAGCAAAGTACTACTGCTACAGACGCATGGGATCCAAGCCCATGTACTTGCTCACCTTTTCTACTTCACACACACTTTATTTCCCGCCAGCAGATTCCATGTACTACTTTCACTGTAAATCTCAGCCTTTAGCCTCAGAAGACCTGCTGACTGAAACAAATAAGTAAAACTGAGACGGTGTTGGATTTTTTGGGGGGGGGGGGGGAGTTCCCCAAGAGGTTTTTTTTTTGCTAGAGTATTGCTCCTCTGAACTGGCCTCCCCCCCCAAAAAAGGGGTTTTCATACAGTGTCCATTAGCCACAGCATATTGATGAAATTCTCTGTCTGGGGCAGTGATGCTCCATATCCTTGGTGCTTTGAGGGGGGGGGGTGCTGGGGACAGTGGGAGGACTTCTAGTGTCCTGGCGCAACTGATGGACCCCATGACGGCACCTGTTTTTTTTGTTCACTGTGTGACACAGAGTGTTGGACTGGGTGGGCCATTGGCCTGATCCAACATGGCTTCTCTTATGTTCTTACATTAACCGCCAGCCTGTTTTAGATGAACAGAGGAGAACTAACCAAGCCAGATGACCAGAAAGTTTTAGGAGTCCAAACCTATGAGCTTTCTAGTTCTTCAGGCCTATTCCCATTACATTGTTTATTCACCAGAGATTTCTGCTTCCTGACAAAGTTGGTTTTAGTGTTCTGTAATCCCCCCTGAAGAGACTCAGTGAAAAAGATGGGCTATCAATGAAGATATTAATAATAATAACTTGAAACACAGCATTGGAGCGTCCAAGTTCCGCATAGTTTAAGCGCAGAGTAGCCGTGAGTGAGAACAACACATTTTAATATGAGCAGCCTTCCCTCCCCCCCAGATCTCAGGTAATGAGAGGTATACTGCCTTTGACACTTAAGAGGTTCAACTCAACCCTCCAGGTATTAAAGTAATTTTTAAAAAATAAACTAGCAACCATCACATCTTTTGGGGCAGCAAGTTTTGCAAGTGAACGATGTGTTCCGTGAAGCATAAATACTCCTTGGCTTTGCCTTCTCCTTAAGTTCATTGAGTGACCCCCAATTTCCAGCATTACAAAAAATGGAAAGGGAGCAAATATCCACACCCTTTTATCTTAAAAGAGCCATCTGGGTTTGTGGAAAATTTCAGAATGGTGGGGTTTTGGGGGGGGAGGGGAGGGGGCTTCAAACTTTTTCTCAAACTGGCCTAGCTGGTAAGCCAAATATAAATAAGTAAAACATACTAAAAGAAACAGACAGAAATAGTACCAGTGCACAGATTTAAACTGAAGAAGGGAAACACTGCCAAAGACAGAGGGAGAAATGCCCCCTCCTGGAATGGAAGGCAAAGAAATCCTGGAAGAACCAGCAATAATACCCTTGAGGCTAGATTGGGAAGGTTCAACAATACCCTCTCCCCCTCCACATGTGCTGACCCATTCTGCAGTAAGAGACTGGGGGAAGGGCTTTTATTCCAACATCCAGTGTCAGGGTTTTCAACAACTGGGGAGCGGGGGTGCAATATCCTGTCCTATACTGCGTAGAAATGGGCGGGTGACTCTTTCCATTGCACAGAGGCAAGGAATATCACCTGCTAAATATCATCTCATGAAGCCTCTGTCTACACGGCAAAATATTTTTTTTTCTCCAGGTCGTTGGCAGCCCCAGGATGAATTAGGCTCAGGATGCCAACCTCCCAATGAGACCTAGGGATCTCCGGGAATTATACTTCATCTGGACATTCCGGTTCCCCTGGAGAAAGAGGATGCTTTGGAGGGTGGACTCTGAGACACTGTACTCCCACAGAGGTCTCTGTCCTTCCCAAGGCTCCATTCCCACATATCCAGTGGTCTCTCCAATGTGGATCTGGCCACCTTACCCCGCTCCCCAGCGGCCGGGAGGGAGGTAGACCTGGCAACCAGTATTCCCTCTAAGCTGAGTTAGTGTGAGCTACCTCAGTTTCCTAGCCTCCGGTTCACACGTTGTCGTAGCTCAGGAAAAACGGCCCCAGAGCAAGCCAATTTATGCAGGAGCGCACATCTTTAAACTCACAAGGTAGAAGTTTTGCTCACAAGACAGCACGGCTTCGAGGGAGTATTGCTGGCAACCCTACTCCCCCGGCAGGGAGGAAGTCCGGGCCTCCTATTTAAGATGCGTGAAGCCGAAGACATGCCCAACGCATCGCGCTGTAACTTGCAAGAAAGATAAAGGGGCGGGAGGGGGGGGAAGCAAAAGTTCAATCCAACAGGTGGGCTCCCCTTCTTGCAAGCGCCTGTCTTGCTTTTGGCGTCCCCCCACCCCCTTTCGCCCTGCGTCCATCCTGACTCCGCGGTTTGAATCTCTTCTTCCCAAACTGGTAGGGAGGGAGAGCGTGATGGTGGAAAGAGGCGGAGGAAACTCTCGCGTACGGCTGGGGAAGGAAGCGGGGGGGGGGGGGCGCGGCGGCGACGACGCCACCAACGAGGCCGGGGAGGGCACAACTTTGCAAAAAAAGCAAAGAAAAAGAAACGAACCCCGGGGGTCGGATGCTCGGCGGCGCCGGGACCGCCGACCGAAGGCGGGGAGGAGAAAGAAAAGTTCTTGGGAAGGAGAAGAAATATTGCAAAAGGGGGAAGGGAGGAGCGTGGCCTTCCCCCCCCCCCCCCGCCTCCCCTGTCCCCGGCCAAACGTCGCTCCGGCGTCGCCTCCAGCAGCCTCCATTAAAGCTCGGAGTCAAGTTGCAGGCTTGGGTGCCCCCCCCCCCCAAAAAAAACCCTCCCCACTCCTCCAAATCCATTTTTTCCTACGGAACCCTCTTTTAAGCGCCCCCCCCCAGACCAGACCAGAAAAGCAGCTCACCAAAAGGTATTAAAAACACACACGGCACAACTCCCCCCCCCCCCCCCCCACCTCTTCCTTAGAAACTGGGGTGGGTGGGACAGATTTAAGTCGCAATCCGATTTGGGGGTTGGTAAAACAGGCCCGCGAAAGAAATCCGTCCCGAAGCCCCCAGAGGCCGAGGCCAGAAGCGCGTCCCTCTTTGCAATCCCCACCCCCACCCCCCAAAAAGACAACTTTTCGGAAGAGGCTCACTTACAAATCCGCGGGCGCGATCCGAATTTAAGAGGAAGGAGGGCAGGAGTGGAGCCGTCCCTTCCCGAAGCCGCCTTGCCCCTTCCACCGGGGGAGGAGGGGGAAAAGAAGAAGAGCCCTCGCTTTTAAAGCGACCGGCGAGAGTCTCCTTCCTCCTCGCCGAGCCCCCCGGATACCCAATAATGCGCTTCGAGCACACATGGAGGCGCCCGCAGGAGCATGCGCACGCAAGGCCGGCCCCCTTTCCCCTGGACCCTCCCCTAAAATCATAATCGGGCTGCAATTTTTTTAAAAAGCTCCCCCGCCCTCTTTCCCCCCTCCCACCCACTTTGCACAAAAATGGGAGCAGCTGGAGACGAAGCGAGGCCGGCCGGGTCAAGGCAGCACGGGGCCGGGTGAAGACTTGGAAATCAGATAATGCAGCTTCGCAAAACAGCCCCACTTTTCGGGGCCATGCGGAGAGGCGGGCAAAGAAGGGCGCGCGCCAGATTGGGCAGATGTTGCTGGGGAGGGCCGGAGCGGGGGGGGGGAGGGTCCCTGCACGTGTTGGGGGGTCCCTGCACGTGTTGGGGTGTAGGCCGGGGAAGCGGTGGCTACATCCGGTCTTCGCAGGGCCTCGCGAGGAAGGGTGAGCCGGAGCTTGCCTTACCCGGGCAGGGCGTTGCTTCCTACCGAGAGCGCTCGTTCTGCAAGGTGGAGAGCTGAACATGCCCGGGCATTGGAGGGGGAACTGAACTAAGGTACCGCGCACTTTATCCAACCGAACCCTAAAGTCGGCTTCCTTGGAAAGTTGAGCGTCGTGGGAGAGAGGCCGGGTGGCGTCTTTCGTTTGCACGCGATCGGGTAGAGAGGGTCGGGCTATGATAAGCCACCGCTCCTAGCAGGCCGTGGAGGAAGAACGTGGCTAGGATGGCGACCGTCGGAGACGGGAGAGGCTACGCGGCACTGAGTTTGGCCGTGCGCCTTCCGCTTGCGGTTCACAAGTTCTAGCTCCCTGCGCATCCTTTATTCTGAAAGCTGGACTCGCGAGTTCGCTTGGGTGGGAAGGAACTACTGAGCTCGTAAAGAAGCCGAGGGCCGGACGCTTGCCTCCATTCACCACTTTGGAGTCGGGAAAGCATGTTCGTGGTCGGATTAGCCCTGGAGGCGTTTTACTTTCCTGTGGGCATGCAGCAGAGGTCGCGGGGTAGTGGAGGCGTGGCTGTGAATTTTCTGCTGGATTGGGGAGGAGGGGTGGACTAGATGACCGGTGTGCCCCCCCCCCCCCCCCTTTCCAGGGATGTGTTTCTATGGAAGGTGAGACGTCCAAGTGAAACACTTGAGTCCAGGGGGACTGGCTTGCCCTGGCGAGTCTTCTATGCAGGAATAACCGAATACTCATAAAATGGAAGCAAGGTTGCCTTGAAGGCATAGTAGATATGTGGGGCCTAGCAAAGAAAGGATGTCATAAGCGTAAGTTTGTGGCTGATCATCAGCAATTTTTTCTATCTCTTTTTAACCAGTGACTTGTTTACTCAGATATAAGCCCCACTACCTTTTTTTTGGGGGGGGGGCTGCTCCCAGGTAAGGCAGTCACCAAATTTCAGTGGTAAGATTATCTTCTGCCCTATTGTGTGTGATCACAGCCTTTGTCTCTTCTCCAGCCTCCCTCAAAAAGTTGTTGTAAAGATAAAGTGGAGACCATTGTTTGCCCCCTGCCAAGGAAGTGGGGAGACTTTTCAGAACTCTATGGCTATGTGCGTGTCTGCGGTATGTCTATGTCTGTATCCAGGTGAACACGTTTAATTATTTATGGAAAGGGGCAGAATGGCTATTGGGGAAGATTGCTGCCTTCATGTTTGTCTCGTGGATTCCCCAGAAGCATTTGGTTGGGAAGGAAGAGGCTTGACAGACCTTTGGTCTGCTTCAGCAAAACTGACGAGGCTGTAACCCTTATTTATTCCCTTCCCATATTAAAAAAAATGAAAAGGTAAAGGAGCTGCTGGCAGAGGAGAGAGCTTCAAAAACAACCCCCCCCCCAAACTTGGGTGGCTAGACTGTGGCTCAGGAACCACATGTGGCTCTTTCACACATATTGTGTGGTTCTCGTAGCTCCCACTGTCCCATTGGCCAGCTTAGAGAAAGCATTTGTCTCTTTGAATCACTTCTCTAAGTTAGGCCAGTCAGCAGCTTGCAGAATACATTCAAAGTTAAAGTTGCTTTCTTTCCATCTCTCTCCCGTCTATTTGCCTGCCTGCCTGGCGGCTCTCAAACATCTGACATTTGTTCTATGTGGCTCTTAAGTTTAAGCAAGTTTGTCCACCCCTGCCCTAAACCAATATCAAGTTCCGAGTAGGGAGCCACAGCTCAGCGGTAGAGCGCCTGAAGAATATCCCAGGTTCAGCTCTTGGTATCTGTAGGTGAAGGCTGTTGGGTTTGGGAAAGACCCTTGCCTGCCCAAAGAATAGAAAAGACTGCACTGGGATAACTGGACCAGCGGTCTGACCTGTCATGCAACAGCATTGGAGGAACTAAGCCGCTGCTTCTTGTGCTTCCTTTAATGGTCCCCTGAAAAAGTTGAGAGAGGCACAGGGGTGAGAGAGATCTGCTTTCAGATCTGCTTCTGCACAGGTCACTGTGGTCCGTAGGCACAGGGGGGGCCTGCCCCCTGGCTTCCAGCCAGGGCCCCCCACTCCCAAGGGGCCCTCCGGGGCACAGCCTGCTTTTTTTCTTTTTGCCTCGGTTGAGCCAGTGAAGGATCATCAGCAGGAGCCATGAGCAGGGCACAGTGCACTGCAGCAGCAAAAGCATCGGGCAGAAAGGAGGGAGGCAGAGGAAACCCCATGGAATGGGCTGGGGAGTGGGGGATGGATGGAACTGCTGGTTGCAGAGTTCTGGGGTGGGGTGGGGGAGAGACTGCTTGCACACACGGCGCAGCCCCTTCTTGAACCCAAAATGTTACCGTCAGTTGTCTTGACTTGGCCACTTTTAAAGCCTCCAGCTTTTGCCCCTACCCCAGAAAGCTTCTGAGAAGCAGCAAGCCCCACAGTCGATGCGAAAGGGTGCCCCCTGACTTTAAAATCCTGGCTATGGCCCTGGCTTATACAGAGAAGCAGTGGCGTTTTGAAGACAGGCATTTGTTTGTTTTTGCTGGGTCTCCCCATTGGCGGTGCCTGAGTGTTGGAAGACTATGAGGGATGAGAAGCAGACCTCTTTGAAGGAGATGGACAGTGAATTGCTCAGAGATGCAGCAGGCAGCTTTCTCTGCAGCTAGGTAGTTAAGGCACACCAGGACACTTTAAGGTTTTAAAACGGTTCGATCCATCTGGCTGAGACTTGCTGAGAGCCAGTTGAGTATAGTGGTTAAGTGTACAGACTCATATATGGGAGAACCGAGTTTGATTCCCCACTCCACATGCAGCTGCTGGTGTGACCTTGGGTCAGTCATAAATCTGTCAGAGCTGTTTTCTCAAGAGAGGTTTCTGTCAGAGCTCTCTCAACCCAACCCATCTCATGGGGTGTCTGTTGTGGGGAGGGGAAGGGAAAGGAGATTGTAAGCCACTAAGACTCCTTTGAGTAGTGAAAGGTGGAGTATAAATACAGTCTCTTCTTTTTCTAAACAATTTGCAGTCACTACCATTCTAAACAGCTATTAGCGCTTTTCAAATTTAGGATATGCACCTGATCTCTCCTAGACGTAGTAATTTAGTAGTTCTATAGTATATACAATTTTAATGCATCTCTTACTGTTATATCTTGTCTTATGTGTATGATGTTTATGTACAAAATAAAATGCTTTTCGAAATTAAAGAAATTATTGGCAACTTTCCTGCCCCCCATCTCTCCTCTCCTCTCCCCTCCCAACTCCAATTTTTCTTATAAAAATTCCAATTATATTAACGTGGTCAAATCTACTCTGAGTTCCAGTGAGAAAGATGGCCTGCGTATCTAGTAAGTAAATAAATGTATTCTAGCATTGTAACTTTAGAGTGACGTTGACAAATCAGCAAACATTACTGCCTGTATTTAAACCGAAGGAAGAACCTGACCAAAGTTGTGATCCGCTCAGCCACAAGAACTAAGATGGCTGTCAGCATTCCAAGCTGTTGCGTGTCTCTGGGTGTGCCCTTAAGGTGACGTGACACAGTGTTTTGAGACAGAGGAGAGGGCATCAGCTGCATGGTGTTAATTGTGCTCCCTTGTGGCTTGGTGCGCAGAGATGGCGGGCAGGATGGGCCCAGAGGGGAAGAGTTACCTCGCTGTCGTTGAGTTAGGCTATCAGGGAAACAGACGGGGAAGCTTTTTTTCGGATGCATTTGAGCAAGGCCTGAGAAGACTAGCAATATTGTTTACCCCTTCTGCCCTGGTACAAAAGCAAGAGGCGTCCCAAAGACAGACTCCCTCCTCGAGCAGAGAGAGAGAGGGCTTAGCAAAGGCCTCTTCCCTGGGTATGCAGTTTAATCAAGACTAGGCAAAAGCTACTAGCTGTCACTTGCATGAATAACAGAGGCTCTGTCAACGCTCTCATTTTCTCCATCCCCTGGGCTTTGGATGCAAAGGGAGTGAGTTCTGATCGAGACCATTGGTGCTGTAGAAAGGAGGCTTCTCAGTGCACTTGTTCTCCTGGGTCTGGGGGCTAAGCAGCTCTCGAGGGGTGGCAAGAGTTTCCACCTCCCACAGGCCTTCTCTATTTCATCCTTCCACTTTTGCCCATGTAATTACAGAGTCACTGTAAAGGCCAGGGGTGGCCAAACTAGCTCGAGAATCGCATGTGGCTCTCAAAGCCCCCACCCCATCAGCCGGATTGAAGAAGGCATTTGTCTCTTTAAATCACTTATTCAAGCCAAGCTACCTAGAGCAGGGTGTTGATGTTGAACTCATTTGTTATGAGGGCTGGATCTGATAAAAGTGGGACCTTGTTGGGCCAGGCCATGGGTGTACTTATTTAAGATTAGATGGCAGGGATATAAACTTTATAAAGAACACAAACACAATTAAATATTGTTTTAAAAAAATTAAACCATGCTTAAAATATTAGCACTCATTGGTCTTAAAGGTGCTTTCTTTGCATTTCTCCCATGGGATCCAGGAAACGGGGCAAAGGAAGCTCTGGCTCTTTCCCTTCCTCCCCAGGGGACCAGGAGGAAGAGAGGCTTGGCTCAGTAGCTCTGCTGTGCAATTGAGAGAGCCTAGCAAAGCAAGCTCTTCCTCCCCCCCCTTCCTCCCCAAGGGAGGAGCCTCAGCCAATGGAGAAAAGAGGCTTTGCTCTGTAGCTCCCGTGTGATTGAGCAAGCCTTGCAAAGCAAGCTGTGACAGAGAAGGAAGCAAGAGAGGGAGAAGGAAGCAGATGACAGCCAGTTGCTTGGGGGGCTGATAGGAGCCTTCTGAGGGCCTGATTTGGCCCCGAGGCCAGGAGTTTGACACCCCTGACCTAGAGGCTTGGCGAATGCCTCTAAAGTTAAATTTCCTTTCTTTCCACCTCTCTCTCCCTCACCTATTTTCCTTCCTTCTGCTCTCAAACATCCGATGCTCATATCTTGTGGCTCTCAGACATCTGACGTTTATGCGACTCTCACATTAACGAAGTTTGGCCACCCCTGGTAAAGACTCATCTTAGCAAATACCCAGTTTGAACCGCTAATGCATTTATACCTCAGCTTGCTCTCTGATAGTGACCAAAAGTAGCTAGCACGATTCTCCTCTCAACAGCCCTGCAAGGTAGCTTAGGCTGAGAGAGCGTGACTGGCTCAAAGTCACCTGGTAAGCTTCCGTGCCAGAGGACCTACCCTAATTAGTGGTTGTTAGCGCTGAACAAATCTTTATTAAAGTTGATTAAAGACCAGGCTCAGGACAATGTACAACACAATATATAAACACCATTAAAAACAATAAAACACAGCAGTAACCAAAAGATGATTAGGGTTTGTAGAATCTTTCGGGATCAAGTGCAGTGTTCTACTGGAGAAAGTTTTCCTTCCAGACGTTTCGTTCTCAGCTGCGGAGAACATCCTCAGTGGCGTTGCAGCTGGAGCAGGCGCTCTGACCTTCTTGGCTGCTGTGCATTGAGTGGGGCCGCCCTGGCCCCACTCAATGTACAGCAGCCAAGAAGGTCAGAGCGCCTGCTCCAGCTGCAACGCCACTGAGGATGTTCTCCGCAGCTGAGAACGAAACGTCTGGAAGGAAAACTTTCTGCAGTAGAACACGGCACTTGATCCTGAAAGATTCTACAAACCCTAATGATGTTACCAGCCGTGAAAACCTGAAATCTTTGATAACCAAAAGATGGTGTTAAAAATTTTCCGAATGGTGTCACGGGGGAGGCAGGGGGTGGGAGTGCCAGAAAGATGCAGCCATTGCTGCCTCAACCAAAGGCCTGGTGGAACATCTATCTCTGCCTTAGATCCTACAGAACTGTATCAGGTCCCATAGAGGAAGGATGTTATTTGGCAGAGTGTTCCACCAGGTTGGAGTCCTGGCTGTGGTTGAAGACAGCCAGACATCTCTCGGGCTGGGGACCCCCAGTAGGTTTTGATCTATTGAGTGCAGTGCTCTCCTGAGGGTTTATTCGGTGGCAAAGTTTGTTTGTTGTGAGTGGGCAGGTCGCAACAGCAGGGCGCAGCTGATTCTCGAGCCCCTGATGCTGGCTACACTGGAAAAGGAACTCTGGAGCAGCATACAGAGGGTGCCCATGGAGATGGCCCCCAGTTCAAACTCCAGGGGATAGGGGGGCTGAGAGAGAGACCGCTCTCTGTCCTAGACCTTGGTGAAACTTTGAGTGGCAGCTCAGTGATCACTTGGGTTCTGCTTGCAGTAGTTTGTGTGGATCTCCCAACATCTGGACCTCCGTTCGTCCTATTTGGGATGAAAGTACCGGGGAGACCCAGGCTCAAAGCTGCAAGGAAGCACATGGGATGACCTTGAGCTAGTCTGCCTCTCAGGGTTGTTGTGAGGATAAAATGGGGGAGGTGAGTCCTGCCCCTGCGCTCACTGGGGGAAGGGTTGGGTGAAACTATGACAGGGAGCAGTAAGGACTGGTCACTAACAAGACTGGAATTGGGAAGTTTTGAGTCACTGGTTGTGACCAATGTTAACAGAGGGACAGGTGGGGAAATGCTGTTGATACATCTGCATACGCCACGGCCTTTCTGCAGATGTACCAACAGCATTTCCAATAATTTTTATGCTAATTTCTTCTTTGTAATGGCTGATGCAAGGCTGCTAGTCACAATTCTTGAACGTACAAAACCTTTGAAAGAGGAGGTTGGCTGCAGAGTCCACCCATGGGATGCTAGTCAAGAACACACAAACATTTTCTCTTCAGGTTATGGATTAGGGTAGCAAGGACAGAAATAGCATCTCCTGCTTCCTTGAATTATCAGTGTTTACACATAGGTAGAAACCACACCCACACAGAGCAGCTTCTCCTGAGAGGACTGTAGCGAAGGGACAGCTGCACCTAGAGCAGGGAACTCCAACCTTTCTGACCCTCAGCACATTTGGAATTCTGATGTAGAGTGGTGGGTGCAACCATGAGCCTGTGAAGCTGCCTTTGGCCCCTTGGTCCATCAAAGTCAGTATTGTCTACTCAGACCAGCAGTGGCCCTCCAGGGTCTCAGGCACAGAGGTCTTTCATATCACCTACTGCTGGATTTTTTGGAGATGCCGGGAACTGAACCTGGGATCTTCTGCATACCAAGCGGATGCTCTGCCACTGAGCTATAGCCTCTCCCATACATAAGAGATGCCATGTTGGATCAGGCCAATGGGCCATCCAGTCCAACACTCTGTCACACAGTGGTCAAAAAATCCAAGTGCCATCAGGAGGTCCACCAGTAGGGCAAGGACACTAGAAGCCCTCCCACTCTTGCCCTCCCCCCAGCACCAAGAATACAGAGCATCACTGCCCCAGACAGAGAGTTCCATCAATACCCTGTGGCTAATAGCCACTGATGGACCTCTGCTCCAGATGTTTATCCAAATCCCATCCATGCTTGTAGCTGCCACCACCTCCTATGGCAGTGAATTCCATGTGTTAATCACCCTTTGGATGAAGAAGTACTTCCTTTTATTTGTTCCAACCCCACTGCTCAGCAATTTCACTGGTTGCTGCAGGAGGTGGAGCCAACTACACACAAGCCCAAGTGCGGGGGGAAAAGACGGTATTTAAAAAATACCCTGGAAAAGAGGTAATGATGGCAGCTGCCACTGAAACATCAATATTTTAATCCATATACCTGATCAAATCTTCAAGTGGGAAAGCAGAAGCCACAGTCCCACCTGACCTTACCTGCTTTCTAAAAACAGTGGATGCCAAGAAAGGTGTTGGTGGGCATTACGGCACCCACTGGCCCAACTTTGGGACCTCTGACATATCACTATGGGCCCACTTTCCCATAATAAGCTTGTTGAAAATATACTAGCCCACCTGAGAGCCATCCACACAGATCAACTATTCCAGAGCACAGCATGGGGATATTTCAGCATCCCAATCCTGACTAAAATACAGGACAGACAGAAAAGATGGGAATCAGGGAATGGGCTTGGATTTAAGGAGCAGCCGTAGAAAAGTGTGTGTCACTGTGCCATTCAGAATAGCCAACGAGGATTTCAAACTTTAACCCAGCAGGTTTCATGTTCCAACCTTCAGACTTAAACAAAGTTTAAGGAGAGATAATGGATTTCTTCCAACCTCAAAAAAAGATAAAAGTGATTTAGGCCAGATGTTTGGGCACAGCTGGCATGCAAAGTCCATGCTACTAACTCCCCCCCCCCCAAAAAAAAAAGTTGGTTTGAAATGCTGGTAAATAATCTCTGTGAAAAGCCAATTCCCAAAATTCCGTCGCACTGTGGTGTGACCAGGAAACATAAGAACATAACATAAGAACATAAGAGAAGCTATGTTGGATCAGGCCAATGGCCCATCCAGTCCAACACTCTGTGTCACACAGTGGCCAAAAACCCCCAACCCCAAATGCCATCAAAAGGTTCACAAGTGGTCTAGAAGCCCTTCCACTTTGCCCCCCCTAAAGCACCAAGAATACAGAGCATCACTGCCCCAGACAGTTCCAATAATATACTGTGGCTAATAGCCACTGATGGACCTCTGCTCCATATTTTTATCCAACCCCCTCTTGAAGCTGTCTATGCTTGTAGCCGCCACCGCATCCTGTGACAGTGAATTCCACAAGTTAATCACCCTTTGGGTGAAGAAGTACCGTACTTCCTTTTATCCATTCTAATCCGACTGCTCAGCAATTTCATTGAATGCCCACGAGTTCTTGTATTGTGAGAAAGGGAGAAAAGTACTTCTCTGCTTTCTCCATCCCATGCATAATCTTGTAAACTTCTATCATGTCACCCCGCAGTCGACATTTCTCCAAGCTAAAGAGCCCCAAGCATTTTAACCTTTCTTCATAGGGAAAGTGTTCCAAACCTTTAATCATTCTAGTTGCCCCTTTCTGGACTGTTTCCAGCGCTATAATATCCTTTTTGAGGTGTGGTGGCCAAAATTGTACACAGTATTCCAAATAACCCAAAGCACAGCTAAGCTTCTAATGGTTTTATTATAAAAAAGTAAATAAACTGCAAATCTGAGACACAGCTGAAAGTGACAAAAATCTAATTTTTATAACAGGGAAATGAGGTTGTGGTCTTAGTGTGAAAAACCTGGGGTAGTTTCAATACGCTGACTATTGTCGATATTACATTGTCTTACTGCATTCTTTTCCAGTTTTTCCAGCTTTGTTGAGTCAGTTTTTTGGGTGCTGTTCTGCTTTCATTGTAGACTGCATTGTTTGTCAGTTTCATTATCTACAAGTCACCGGTGAGAAATGCAGACTACAAATTAAGTCTTTCATGGATGGTACTGATTGCTTGTAACGAATAAAGTATTGCCTCTGTGTGAGGTCAGGATACCAGGCAGCGATTTGACTTCTCCTTTGACAAAGCGTCCTTTCAACCTTTACCTTTTTGAGGTCTCTTGAGGCATCCTAAGGTACACCTCCTTGTTTTATGAGAAAATATGGGTGCTGGGTATCTCAAACAGCTTATCTATGTTAGGCAGCTGCTACTAGATGAAACTTAATGGCAAGTACGCTTATTCACATATCCATATTGTTTTGAATGTTATTCAATTCAAGAATGGTTCTTTTGGCTGGGAAGAAAAATCAAAATACGGTAAACAAAATGACTAAGATAAGCGTGGGCAAGCTGGTGTATAGAGCACATTGGGAATACATGTTTCCAAGGCTGCACAAGTATATTCTGGCTTGGAGTGGTGACCAAGTGGCCCACAAGCTACACAACCAATGGAGGAAGTGAGAAAACTGTTTTCTACCTTGTTTTTCTGCAATATCTGAACTAGCCTTGTTTTCTCTCTATTACCCTCCCCCCATGCTGTGACCTATGGATCATTTTGCATGGAAAAACCTTGCAAGTGACATGCAAAAAAAAAACAAAACTTGCTTGGTTTATGCTGCTGCCTGTTATAGCCATTTTGAGGCTTAATGGAAAGAAAAAGAACTGATTTTAGTAAAGCACCCCCCACCGCACCCCTTGCCTGGAGGAAATCCCTATTTACCCCAGGAGACCAGGCCAAACGGCTGTTTGCAAGCTTAATGGGTGATGTGAGAAATCTGGCTTGCAATCTGGATTCCAATCAGTAACTTGCAAAACAGCAGCATGTACCCCCTGCACAAACATTCTTCCTCAGGATAACAGACTCTGAACTCACAAAAAGCAAGGCAGTTCTAAAGCATATGATAAAAAAAAAAATGTAAAGCAGAATTTCTCAGACAAGGCGAGGGACCTTGAACTCAGAGCATGGCTTTAAAAAATCTTAATTCCTGGCATCCTGCCCTCTGGGGATGGACCTACTTTCTGGGCCATGATTGTGCTTCTGTGATGCTACTTGTGCCAGTGAGGTACGGTACAAGGCTGCACCAGGGAACCTTAGTCCATCCACGCTCTCTCCCCACCCCTAATGAAGTTGCAGAGAGCCATACAGCAGGGGTGACAGACACGCAAGGCCAGAGGCTGAATCAGACCCACAAAGGGCTCCTATCAGCCCACCTGCCCCCCAGCAACTGGCTGTCATCTTCTTCCTCCCCTATCTCTCTTGCTTCCTTATGCATCACAGCTTGCTTTGCCAGGCTTGCTCAAACTCATAGGAGCTACAGAGCAAAACCTCTATTTTCTCCATTAGCCGAGGCTTGGGGAGGGAGAGCTTGCTTTGCCATGCTCTCTCAATCGCACCGCAGAGCTACTGAGCCAGGCCTCTTTTCCTTCTATTGGCTGAGGCACCTCCCCCTCCTGGCCCCATGGGGAAGGAAGGAAAGAGCCAGAGCTTCCTTTGCCCAATTCCCTGGATCGCAGGACAGGCACAAAGAAAGCACCTTTAAGACCAATGAGTGCTAATGTTTTGGGTTTTTAAAAAAAATCTTTGTGTATGTGTCCTTTATAAAGTTTATATCTCTGCTACCTGGCATTACATTTTATGACACACATGGACCAGCTCCACAGAGTCTCATTTGTGTCAGATCTGGCCCTCATAAATGAAATTGACACCCCTGCCATAGAACATCAATGCTGTAAGGGGTCTCCCCTGCGAGGGACAGAGAACAGTCAGTGCTTCCAACATGGCAGCTTGACTTTCCCAAGGAACACAAGAGCCCACCACTGTGCCTCTGCTAGGGCTTAGGTGACAGCCACTCGTGTAGGCCAAAAGCAGAAACCGGGCAATGCCCTTTTTATTACGAGCAACCAAAATAGCTCAACGAGCATGCAAGCCTGAGATTGCCCAGTTGACTGCTTAAAAAAAGATCCGGTCAATTGACTGGCCAACGACTGTCAAGTGTTTTTTTTAAAGGAACTGACTTTATTGAAAAGCAACAACAAAAAAAAGATATTTGAGCCATTGGTGGACTTGATAATTGTGCTAAATACAAAACCAAACTGTTTCACAGTAAGATTGAACTTTTCTTTTAAAATGTAGTGGCCTTTTATAACGTTATACAATATTAGTTTGCATTCCTGTTCACGTGAATGAATTATATTGATAGAACCATTCAGAAAGAAGTAGAAGCTTTTTATCCTGGAACTGTTACAGCTGCCAGCTGTTACATTTTTTTAAAAAAACTAAAAAATCCCAACAAAATTAAAACAGAAAGAGAAATAAGGTAAACGGTGGTTTTAAAACGCAGTGTTGCTAAGATGAAAGCAACCAGCTTCTTAATGTGTGGAGATACCTGCAGTTTTAGAAAGCATTTAATTTGGGGAAACTGTGTTTTGCTAGTGGGGCTTACCCCAACCTTTGCAGGCTTAAGCAGCAAGCAAATTACAACACAACAACAAAAATTAAAAACAAATCTGCTGTCTATGCAGTGACTTTCTTGACTTCAGGGAATATTTTACTGGGGTGCCAACCTAGCTACAAAGAATGCAGTAAATTGAAAGGACAGCCATACTTGCTAGCAAAGTTACATCCTTTTCAACGGAGGAAGGGACTTTGCTCAATCGCAATCCAGGCCAAAAGCATAACCATTTTGAATAGATGCCGAAAATGGAAGGGGGGGGGGGGGGAAGATGCTACTTTGAATTCCAAGGGAAAGATGAGCCTGTGCCACTTGAAAGACTTGGGTCTACGTACAGTGAGAAGCCCAGGGAAGGGAAGCACCTTGTTTTGCTGGCCCTAAACCTGCGATGATGCAATCTGGAGTATTCCCAAAAAGGAATGTAGTGAACGAGTTGTGGAATGGGCTGGAAGGTCAACATAATCCAGAGGAACCAGCAGCTGGAGACTGGAATTTCAGCTCAGTTTTTTCTTAAAGATAAGTCTCCCGAATCTCTTTGCTTGGTGGCTTTAAGGACAGGCCAGCTTCTCTTTCATCTCCTTTTCCATCTGTAAAATGGGAACAGTGATCCAGTCTGGCAAATCAGCCGACAGGAGCCCAGCGTAAGAGTCGTATCACTTGAGAGGAACTGATTCTTGTGAAGTTACCAGATGTCAATTCTCACATTTCAAAGAGTTACCAGATGTAGGTTCTCATCTTTTGAAGATGCCTCAAAGATAGTAGGAGAAAAGCATTTTTGAGCCTTTCCAGGTGCCAGTAAAAAGGTAAAGATTCTTGCTATACATACTGCCGTTATGTTTAATGTTTTAAATGTTTATTTAAATACCAATTTAATATTTTATGTTCGACTCATCTGTTGTAAGCCGCCCTGAGCCACCTTGGTGGGAAGGGCGGGATATAAATCATAAATAAATAAAATAAATAAAATAAAGCACCAGTTGTTTCTGACTCTGGGGTGACGTTGCATCACGAAGTTTTCACGGCAGACTATTTACAGGGTGGCTTGCCATTGCCTTCCCCAGAAATCTACATTTTACCCCCACAGCATGCTGGGTACTCATTTTACTGACCTCAGAAGGATGGAAGGCTGAGACCAACCTTGAGCCAGCTACCTGAACCCAGCTTCCACTGGGATCGAACTCAGGTGCAGGCAGGTCATCCCAAACATTGATGACCTCTAGCAGTGATCTTCAGTCCATTCACCTAGGCTAGACACACCCACATACTTCTAAAGAATCTGGATAGCAGACACTTCAGCGATTCATATGTGGAGGTATAATTTCCAGCATGGTGTAACAGGCAGAACACTAAGGTAGGCTCTGCTGAAGAAATCTGGCGGGTGGCTTTGGGCCAATCACACACTTTTAGCCTAACCTACTTCACAGGGAGGTAGTTGTGAGGATAAAATGATGCAAGCCACTTGGGGGGGGGGGGGGGGTAAGTAGCGTATACATATCTAAGTAAATTGCAGTTGCACTGAATCCCTTCATTGAACAGGCAAATAGTCACTGAAGAGCAATGTGTATGGGAAGGAAGAGAACAAATTACAATAAGTATTAAAGTCCTGACCTGGATGGCCCAGGCAAGCCTGATCTCAGAAGCTAAGAAGGGTCAACTCTGGCAAGTACTTGGATGCGGGACCTGCTTGGAATACCAGCAGTCAGGAAGACAAGGGCAGGCTTTATTCAGCCACATTTTTTAATCTCCTCCATGCCCCAGATGAGTCATAGGGATAAGCCACCAGAGGTCACTATCAATATTCCCTCTAAGCTGTGGAGTCTTGTGAGCAAAAATTCTACTTTATGAGCTACTGGCATTAAAGTTGTAAGCTACTGCAGAAATTAGCGTGCTCTGGGGCCGTTTTTCCTGAGCTAAGACAAAAATGTGTGAGCCAGAAAACTGTGAGCTAGTTCACACTAACTCAGCTTAGAGGGAACACTGGCTACTGGCATTAAAGTTGTGAGCTACTGCATAAATTAATTTCCTCTGGGGCCATCCTTCCTGAGCTAAGACAAAAACATGCGAGCTGAAGGCTAAAAAACTGAGCTAGCTCACACTGACTCAACTTAGAGGGGAAGCTGGTCACTATGACTTCCAGGTGCACAAGCACACTCAAACACACACAAATAATTAAAGGAGAACTCCAAAGCTGAATGGAAACCCTTGGAGATCTGGGTTTGGGACTGAAACAGCATTCCTAGTTCTTTTTTGCAGCTTCCAGGCTGAGAAGAGGGCTGCAGGACACCACCTGCACCATCTGGTGAGTTTAGAATGATAGTTGTTGGATGTCACTCACGTACATGTGTGACTCACTCCTAAGGAAGCAAGAATTTATCACCACCACACCAAGGGCTGCCTAGAGGATTGGAGGAAGAGCTCACAGGAGGCTCGCCTGCTTCCAACAGCACTGGCCAAAGGAAAAGGGCAAGATTTTGACCTCCTGCCTACTTGGCTGAAATCTAGACAGCCATCTTGACAAGCTGTGCCTCTCTAGCAAGTGCAAATGTCTTCACCAAAATGCCAGCACCCCACTTTTTCAGAAGGGTTGCTTCAGAGAAGCCGATCATTTAAATAATTGGAGTCTTCAAGAAGTTGTTGACAGAGATCCAATCTTACACAATTAATTGGCTGATCCTGTTTTTCCCTCAACCCCTCCCTTCCTCTCCTTTTCCTGTGGCATCTTGTCTGATCAAGATTTTACAAACGCTATTCCGTGGCTCAGGGTTCCACGCTACCTTCCCAAGTGGGGCACCCGCCCCCATCGTCTATGAATCCTTGGGTTTTATGAGAAAGCAGAATTCAACAAATTATGCATGGGAAAGGAGAACAAGAGGGTTGTATTTAGAAAAATGAAAATATTTGGAGAAGCTTGCTGTAATGCACAAAAACAGGAACAGTAGCAGTGAGCACTACATCTCAGAATATTTGTTTTGATCCTTCAGAGAGCTAACAAATTAAGTCTTTTTTGTGTTTGCCACTTTGGGGTACCTGTTGTTAAAAAAATAGTAAAATAGAAGAGAGTATTCAATTTGGGGAGGCTACAAATTAACTGTTGTGGCATAGACACAGACACAAAATATGCAGACCAAAATCGAGCTGTGTGTTTACAAAACATGGAAGATTTTAACTTTGAGGCTGCATTTGCTGTGCGTAGGGCATCTTCTGGGTAAACACGCGTAGGATTGGAGCGCACACCCTTTGAAATATACATTCTTCACAATGGGGTGTGTGTGTCAGAAGCTTTCCTTTAACTACTTTATGGAGCCCCCAACCCAAATGAAGCCTTAAGTACTAACTGCTGAAGTTTTTAAACTGTATTTTATTATTCTTAATGTGGTCTCTAATGGCTTGCTTACCAGACTTTTAAATTGTTGTGTCTTTTAAATACGTGTGTTACCTGTATACCACCTCATGAGGGTTTTGGTTTTGCTGTGAAGCAGGGTGGAAATACCTTAACATTAAGTGGAAGCTTACTGGAAGACCTCGGGCAAGTCACTCTCTCTTGGCCTAACCTATCTGGCAAAGTTGTAAGGATAAATTGGAGGACAGAATTATATACGCCTCTTTGGGTCTGCATTGGGGAGAAAAGTGGGGCATAAGTGAAGTACATAAAATACAAATTCTGTCCAGATCTCTTCTCTGGTCCTCAGCAGCCCCCTCTCCCCTTTTGTCCCAGCTACTGTCCTTGCAAGCATCTTACAAGAGGCAGGGACCTCTTCCTCTTGGAGTTATTCTGAAGTGTTAAACATAGAAAGTAACAGTGTAGTCTACGGCTGTGAGATCATTTCTCTGCATTCTATTTACTGCCACAACTTAGGGAAGGGAAGGTGACTGAAGGAAACCAGAGGCAGTATACCTCTAAATACCAGTGTCAGGAGATATCAGCTGGGGAAAGAAACCTCTAAATACCAGTGTTAGGAGTTATCAGCTGGAGAAAGCCTCTTCAGCCTCTGTGCCCTTTTGTTGGACTTCCAGGGGAACTGGTTGGCCGTTGTGTGAGATGAGATGTTGGACTAGATGGACCGCTGGTCTGATCCAGCACTGCTTTTTTTTCATTGAGTGGCACCTTTAACACTAACAAAAGCTTATTCACATTATGAGCTTTCATGCGTACACACACATCGTGAGATACCTGAAGTATCTGAAGAAGTGTGTCTGCACATAAAAGCTCATACCTTGACTAAACTTTTGTTGGTCTTAAAAGGTGCCACTGGACTCATAATCTGTTCTACTGCTTCAGACCAACATGGCTGCCCACCAGTAGCTTCCAAAACCTGGAAGCAAAAGCATGTTGCATACCCAATATCCAATTATTTTCAAGGATTGGTTTCATAACAGAAGGCTGATCCTCACCTGCCGCCACCACACTAAAGATGGCACAGAGATGGTGATGACCAAGGCAACATTGTGAGGTCAGTGAGGAGCACAAGATACTCAACTGTATTTCCAAGGTGGTCAAATGCCTTAAACGCGAACTTACATCCATTGCCCTTCCATTTAAAAAATGTAGGTGAGTGTATACTAGAGAGAAAATTTCAGGTTATCTAACCTCAGCCTTTCAGTGTCATGTCCTTTGGAAGGAGACAGCAGAAGACAATGTTTCAAGGAACTGGACTCTAGTTCCAGATCCTGGGTGTGCTTTTGATTAAAGAGGAAGGAGAGGTATGGGGAAAGGCACACCTTGGAAACAAAAACATTTTCTTCTAGAAAGTAACTGGGTAAGCCCTCGCCTCATGTGGTTACCTTTGAGTGCTAAAAAATGTTCACAGAAGTGAGGGGAAAGTCCAGGGTGAACCTCCTGTGAAAAGATACACAAGAGCTTGATTTTTCTTTTTCAAAGACACAACAAACCGCACTCCAACATACAGAAAGGGACCCCAGGGACTTTGCCACTACTGACTTTAGACAAAGTCTTTTATCCTGCACATTCCCTTTCAACATCTAGCCTGATGGAGAGGTCTAGGCACTATTTTTGGTACTCTGCTGGGTCCTAAAAAAGGCATAGCTACTTTTGGTTTTCAGCAGTGGGAAACTGGGTATTAATGATACTGCAGGAAGTCTGGTAGCCTATGTATTTACTCCAGTTCTAGTCCACCTTTTTTGTTAAGACCCAAGGCAGGTTATGAGGCACCAAAGCTGGTTGAATCTATACTTTCAACGTCCAGATCTCAAATCCTGAATTTGGAAAGTCTGAAGCCTCTCCTTATTCCACAAATGAACTCATCAATACCTTTCGTCCAAAGGAAATGTTGTTGCTGGGCCAGCCCTTTCATCTCTTGGAACAAGCATTGGGGAGTTGGTCAAAAGCGGCTTCACGTGTTAGTTAAGATGGACGACACATGGTCCCTTTTGACACTGTCCCAAGCAGAGCAGGATCCCCAGTAGTTTGCATCTGTAATGTCACAGATCAGTTTCTTCCTATGCCGCCAGTTCCCAGGAGGAAAGATGGTAAATACTACCAGAGGGAGCTGCAGCACGGGCTCCTCCCATATAACTTATTTGAAACATTTATTGGCTACTTTTCTTCCTTATGGAGTTCAAAGTGGCTTACAACATAAATTACATAAGCAAAAATTAAAATAATGCAGTCCTAAATCAAACCATCTTCAGCTGCCTCCTAAAGACAGCCAAGTGAGGGGCCAGCTGCACCTCCCTGGGGATGTTGCTCCATAACTGTGAGGCTGCCACTGAAAAGGCCCTCTCTCCTGTACCCATTAAAGGAAGTTCTTTGATTGATAGGATAGTGAGGCGGACCTCTCCCTGTGATCACCCAGCAGGCTCCCTCACAGACAGTGCCAAAAAATGTCATGGATGTGAATCACCACTGAACTGGTCACTACTTGGCAAGTAAGACACTTGTACCAGAAAACTTGGGGAGAGTGCTGGTTCATGTTCCTCTTGCGCAACCCAAATGTTTGTAAGTTGTGTGGGCTAATTAAGTTTTAAAGGTATCTCTTTCCTTTATGGAAAGGCAGAAAAGGTTATAGCGCTGCCTCATGTGCAGCTTTTAAAAGTAAGCAGGATTCTAAATCTACAGGTATTTGATACGAACTCTAAAGCTACACTGTAGAGAAGACTGTGTATATTTGCAGAGAAGGTGCACTACCTCTCACCAAGAGAGCATATGGAGTTTTCCATAAAGAGTACAGCATTCAGAATGAGGATAAAGGAGTGACGCGTGAATCAAACTACTTGGTTTTAGAAAAGAGTAAGAGCCAGCAGCACCTTAAAAACTGACAACATTTCTGGTAGGGGATGAGCTTTTGTGAGTCGCTGCTCACTTCTTCAGATCAAAGTGAGAAGTGAGCTCACAAAAGCTCCTCCCCTGTCACAAATTTTGTTAGTCTTAAAAGCGCTCCTGGACTCCAGCTCTTTTCTACTGCTACAGACAGATTAATACGGCTACCCATCTTGATTTTTCTTGCTTGGCTTTAGTGCTCTCCTGAGTAAGCATGCACAAAGACGGGCTTAATAATTTCAAGGTAGGGCATCCCTCCTTCCTTTATAAGAGTCTTGTCATGGCATCCAAGAGGAAAGGCATTTCTTACTTCCTCCAGCTATGATGAGAACATAAATCAGTTTTTGAGGGGGCAGGTGGCTGCCACAAGGACAGGAACCAGAATTTGTTTTCCCATTTCCCAGACAGCACTGCACAGCAGCAACAGCATTCTGAAATGAGGATGCAGGAGAAGGAGGTTTGGGACTCTGGCTACTGGCTAGCCTGGGGCAAATCAAGTCAGTATCCGTCTCTAACCCAAGTCACCAGGCTGTTAAGAGAGATAGAGGCTGTAATCCCACATGCTCTTCTGTGGGTCCACTGAATTCAGCAGCACTTACTTCCAGGTAAATACACACAGGATCGGCCTGTGTATCTGCCTGCCACAACCAGCATTTAAGAATTACCTGCAGGCAACCAAGTTTCACCCTCCCTCGCTCCACGCACACTTTTTATGCCACAGGTAGGGTCGGAGAAGAAGAAAGTTTTTTATGGACTAGTCATTTCTGTGAACTGACTAAAACAGACCCCAAGCTTCTTAGATGAACAGACCAGATTAAAACCACACACTGTAATGTCCATTACCAATGACTTTGCTATCTTTTAAGGGGCAAATGAGTTTGTGGATATGTTTTCTTCCCCTGCTCCTCATTTTTGTTAGCGACTTGCAGATGCTTGGGTTTTAAGGTGCCCAGGGTTGCAGCTGACTCCACTGAGGAAGCCACGGCCCTCAGTCTACAAGCCCTGAGCAGGGCTGTTAATAGTAAGAAGCTTGGAGGTCATTAACTCGTAGGGTTGCCATTAGTTGGAAGTGACTTGACAGCACAACACACACACAAGGCTGCAAAATGTCAGATGTAGTATCAAAGAATCTCCTCTGGCAAAATTATGTAGTAAGGGGCAGAATGTGCTCATTAGTTATACCTGTAAGTCAAGTATAAGTATGGTATATACCTGTTTTTTCACTTCCTTTTCTCTCCACCTTTCTCCATGTTGGTGAACCAAAGCAGCTTCTCCTCTTTTTATTCTCACAACAACCCTGTGAGGTAGGTTAGGTTTAGTCTATGTTACTGGCCCATGGTATTCCATCAAGCTTCTGTGGTAGGATGGACCAGAACCTAGCTTAACACTCTAAACCACTACACTAACACACTGGGTACAGCCCTGCTGCCCCGTTCTTTGTAATCCAATAAAAAAACCCAAGCAGGCAAACAAACCTGGCTAAGGTGAGCAGAAGAGACTGTCCCGTTTTTCAGTGTGGACAGTGGTGAAGACTAGGATCTGAAGGACCTAGGTTCAAATCCCCATTCTATCATGAAAGCTTGCTAGGTGACCTTGAGCCAGTCACACTCTCAGCCTAACCTACCTCATGGGGCTGTTTTAAGGATAAAGTGGAGAAATGGAGAATAACGAAAGCTGCTTTGAGTTCCCACTGGGGTTAAATAAGTGAAATAAATACAAAAAAGAAATCAAATTTATCATGTTGTCTGTCTTCTACAAAGACTTGTCTGCTGAGGAAACTCTACAGGTTTGCTGCTGTAGAAACTCAACACACTGCAGAGACTTATGAAGGGCCCTGCTGGATTTAGAACTACAACTTTCAAATACCTGTCCCTAGGCAGAGTTCCCTCCTGCACTTTGCATCATCATCTGCAGACTTTGTTCATCACTTGCTCTCACACATGCAACAGCCATATTGCATCATTCCAAAAAGTAATACAAGCAACAGCTAAAAGGACCCTCATGGGAGGTGGGGAAGAGAAGGGAAATTCAGCATAAAACTTTAATTTTGTGTTGTGTTAATGTTGTGCAGTTTGCTTTGCATTCCAACTGTGCTCCTCAAATGGCATTAGGCTCGCTGAAACAGATGCAAAAGGCTAGAATTTCTACTATGGTTAGGAAAAAAAGAATTTTATTTCCTGTATAGTACAGCACTTTGGGAACACATTATTCTTTTTACATTAGTTCCTTTGTAGGCCCACATAGCAACTATGGAATATCTACCAAGAACATCTTGCTATGCAGATATGCTTACTGTGTAGCACAGTCACACCTACCAATGAATGGTCAACAGCTTGTGCTCCTAAGGTTACTTGCCTCCTGAACAACCCTTGTAGCACATTCACAAAGCATCCTTCCAAGAGCCCATGTATTCACATGCTTTCAGCATCCACCTCTCTGAAAAAGGCCTCTGGGTCAACCTCACTCCCCTAAAGCCCTTTTGGCCGATTCATCCTACACTAGCCCTCTAGCTATCATATACATGCTTGTGGATGTACATGTAACTCTGTCCAGAGCTACCACATTCTTACATCATGCTCTCCAGTGACCTCTACCATTTCTGCCTTGCAGTTTCCCCTCAAGCCGTAAGTGCCCTGCCAATATGATACTCCTTGGCGCACGCAGAGATTTCCCTCTGGATTCACAAAGTGCCCCCAAAACACACACCAGCAGCCTCTTTGTTATTATGAATGCTGCGCACTGTCCAGTAAAAACACAGGCAAATGCTCTTAAAGGCCCTTAGTCAGTAGCATCCACTTTTACCAGTCAGCTGCCTGTATCCCCCTAACAGCTTCCTCTCACAATGCATCTGGGCAGGCTGGCTTCCCTTCCAAGTAGACAGCAAGAACACCAGCCTTACCTCACAACAGCTGCCCTTCATGTTCAGGTGTGCCTCTCTC
Source organism: Heteronotia binoei (assembly GCF_032191835.1). Taxonomy (NCBI): domain Eukaryota; kingdom Metazoa; phylum Chordata; class Lepidosauria; order Squamata; family Gekkonidae; genus Heteronotia; species Heteronotia binoei. Next base: position 188,575,601 of record NC_083224.1, on the reverse strand, counting down.
CTGCTAAATTTGTTATAGTAACCCCTCCCTATGGGAGCAGAAGCAACCCAAGCCTGGCCGCTCGCTTCACTCTGGAGTCCACTTCCACAGGGGCCTCCTCATTACACAGTGACAAAGCTGCTCTCCATCCACCAGCTGATTCTTGTGTTCTCAAGTTGCCTCCCTATTTCCTGGCATTGCCCGTGCCAATGCTCTTGGCTGAAGCTTCCTCTGCCAATGCACTTCACATGCTAAGAGCACCCCTCACATTTTGTCAGACAAACATTTCCCCATCCCCAGCAGGCCTCTAGCCAGGCCCAGTGATCCCATCCACCCTGAGGTGCTCTTCCTGTGGGGCCCCTAAGTCAGCGCATCTCCACAACATCCTGCTAGCAGCCTCTCCCCGCCCTCCATTTTCTGACTACAAACTCATCGCTACATCCCATCCGGCGGCAGCATCCGTTTCACAGAAGCAGTGTGGCGCAGCAGCTGAAGTATTAGACCACAGCAACACCTCACTATTCTGCCTCGAGCTCCTTAAACATCCTGAAGCCGGTAACATTCTTTGAATCTAGCCTACCTCACCAGGTTGTTAGGAGGATAAAATGAAGAAACACCAAACGACACACAAAGAAGGGCAGCATAATGAAAACCAAGGCCGTGTTTAACAGGCTGCCCCTCCCACCATGTAGAGATGCCAGCCTCCACGTGGGACTTGGGGGACCCCCAGGATTACAGCTTATTTCCAGACTACCGACAATCAGTTCCCCTGGAGGAAATGGATGATTTGGAGAGTGGACTCCGCGGCACTGCGCCCTGCTGGGGTCCCTCCCTTCCCTAGGCTCCGTTTCCAAATCTCTAGGGTTTTCCCAACCCGGATCTGGCGACCCTGAACTCCCCAATCCCTCAGTGACGTTCCCTGGCGTCCCCTCCCTTTCCGGCCTTGCATTTGGGGCAGGGCTGGCGCGCCTGCCTGGCTCCCCCCACTCTCCCCTGCCCCAACTTCCCAAACTCAAGCCAGGCAAGGAGAGGGAGAGTGCGCGCGCAACTTCTCTACCTGCCTCAGAGTTGGCCGGCGGGGCAGGGAGGAGGAACAGCGGTGAGGCCTGGGCCTCAGAGACGACCCCCCCCACCCCCCTCCCACTCACGTGACCCCTCCGCCCGAGATGACGCGACAGAAGCCCGAGGGCCCGGCCCACCGCTCACCTCCCCTCAGCGCGGCTCCGTCTTCCTCCTCCTCCTGCTGCTGCCCGGGGCCGGCGCCTGCTTGTGGCTTGGCCAGGCTGACGGGGGAGGGGAGGGGAGGCGCTCCCTCAGGTGGTCACTGACAGGAGGAGGAGGAGGAAGATGGGGGGCAGGGGAGCGGGCGGGGCCAGAGGCGGGCGAGCGCGCGACAGTAGGCGGGGCCTTTCCTCCTTCAACCGCCGCTACCAATCCTCCCCCTTTTCCCGGCTCGCTCTCCGCGCATGCGCACTTCGAGGGTGGAAGAGCGAACCGACGAAAAGGGGAGTAGCTCGGGAGAGAGAGAGAGGGGGGACGTTTATAAAGCGCTCTTGGCGCATGCGCGCTCACTCTTTACTGCCTCATCCCGCCTCAGTATTCCGTGCCTCGCGAGAGCCGAAAACTTCCGGTCGAGATTTGACGTTGGAAAAGGCTACGGCGGCGTCTGACCCGTCGAGGGGTTTCCTGTGGGAGTAATGCAAAAGGGCGTTGTAGGAAAGACCCTAGAGCGTCGTATCTCTATGGTGTGACCCTGCGTTCTTTCAATTGGCGGGAAAGCGTTTGCGGCTTGAACACAGGAAGTGATAGAGGGCTCTGTGGAGCAGCCGGCAACTCGACTAGCTAGATTTCCGCTTCCGGTGATGACGTCCCCACGGGCAGGAGGAAGTGGAAAGTTGCCACTTTCCTCGTGCGCTAAACGCCAGTTGTCAATCAACCCGACCGGCCAATCCGAAGGCACTCCTGGACATTCCCTCCCTTTCTCAGAGGGGCCGCTGGACAGAACTTGCGGACTCGAAAGGCCTGTAGCTTTGATGGCAAGGCTGATGTAATGATGCGGTCTCGTCAATGCTATAATTATCCGGCTCCAGTTGTTCTAAAAGGAGGTACTTCTTCACCGAAAGGGTGATTAACATGTGGAATTCACTGCCACAGGAGGTGCTGGCAGCTACAAGCATAGCCAGCTTCAAGAGGGGGGTTAGATAAAAATATGGAGCAGAGGTTCATCAGTGGCTATTAGCCACAGTGTGTGTGTATATATATATGTGTGTATATATATAAATTTTTGGCCACTGTGTGACACAGAGTGTTGGACTGGATGGGCCATTGGGCTGATCCAACATGGCTTCTCTTATGTTCTGCAACTGCCTTTTTTTGTTTCTGTTTTGAGTACTTGTCTAGAAGCCTCTGCATTCCGTCCTCCCCCCCCCCCCCCACGTAGGTCTGTACAAACCTTCTCACCCATTCTGCCAGCATTGGATGGCAGGTTCCAAAGTGGACCTGGGGATCCCCCAGAAATACAGCTCAACTCCAGACTACAGAGATCAGTTCTTCTGGAGAAAATGGAACCTTTTGGGGGGTGTACTTTATAGCACTGTGTTCCCCAAGATCCTTGTCCTCCCCTGGCTCCCCCCCCAAATCTCCAGGAGTTTCCCATCCTGGATCTGGCAACCCTGAACCGGTTGGAGGGTGACCACTGCCGTAAAGATGCAAGCACCAGCCGTTTCCAATTCTGGGGTGATGTTGCTTTCACAATGTTTTCATGGCAGACTTTTTACAGGGAGATTTGCCATTGCCTTCACCAATCATTCTTTTACTCCCAGCAAATGATAGCACTGTCTTACTTGCAGCTTAACTAGGAGCCAAAGGACCCAAATATGTACAATTATTGACATCTGAGATACTGTCTCTTAAAACACTTGGGTATCACTTCCTCTAGTTCAAGAGGCTCACCTAGAATATATAAACGTGACAAGATCTCAGGCTTCTCGGAGGGTGAGAAATTCTCACATTGAAACTAGCCTGTAAAGATGTCTCCCAAATACAAAGTATATCTCAGTTCTCAAGAGTTCTGGAAGATTCAAGGCCATAGGAATGTGCTTTTGTTTCTATAAAGCAAGTGGAAGTTTCCAAGCAGGCAGGGACTCCAGAAAGCTAATTGCACAGCCAGCTTTTTGCATTCTAAAAGTGACGTACTTCTTTTCTCCAAAATGTAAAGCAAATCCATTCAAAGCAAGCATTCAATATAAATTGTTCCAACAGCCACATGATCAAAGCTTAATGGAAAACGAGTCGACACTACAGGAAGAGATTATTGAGACATTCCCCATATTCACACAGGGCACTTCCAACCTCACATGAGATCTCTCTCGCAAGACTGCATAGGCTGCGGCCGCACACAATGATCAGGAAGGCACCAAACCATCTGTGGCAGTCAAGAGGACTATGCTGTCCAATGTGCACATCACTGCATTTGAATTAGACAGACTAGGCCACCTTTGTCCCCAAAAATGTCATATTCAGGTGGCAGCTGCTACACTCAAGGGAGCTCTCCCGTGAACCTGACCTCATCCTTGGTTGCCACCATACCATGTTCTCACATAATGTATTTGCACAATTATGGAACGCCTCAATCCAGCTCTCTATTCTGAAAATCCTCCTTGGGCAGCTTAGGGAAGAGACCTGAATTTAATGACAGTATGTACACGCCTTTCTAGGATGGTCTTTCATGTGCCATTCAGCCTTCAGCTGGTTTTGCTTCGGGGGGGGGGGGGAGGGGGTGAGAAGATTCCACCTGGGGTAGTTCATTCTACCTGGATTCAGCTGGTTTCATCACCTCCCTGAACAAACCTTTCTGCCACTAGATCCTCTACTTCTCTGGTGTATTTCCCTCCAAGTATGCATCTTCTTGTACCTACAGTATGGCATTCCAGATGATCTGAGGAAAGGGAGGTATGGGAAAATCAAGGCAGCAGGTGTGTGTGTGTGTGTGTGTGTGTCTGTTGCTTCATGAGGGAAATAAAAATTCTCTACAGTCTATATTTTCCACCCAGGAACCAAAATTTGCTGTCTACATAAATTAAGGAAATGTTCATTATTTCTGTTGAAAATTCTATTTAAAGGAAGAATCAAGAAATTATGTAGCCCTAACAACTTAGGTGCTGAAAACATTCCTCAGGCATCTCTTTGGATCTTACATTTTTGCCAGCAACACTTGCAAAACTTTCCATTTAATCTTCGCCACCATAGGGCTAGCAACCTGCTTTTAAAATAACACAACAGAACAGATTCTTGGGAAACTGAGTGCTGTGACCACTGCCACATTTTGCACCTTTTCTGCACTCCCTTGGATCAGTGGCATAATCATAGACCACAAAATATTCATCCGGCCCACAAGTTGTGGTCTTTCTCCTTTTGACTACCTGAAAAGTGCTTTGGATCCTAAAATAAAGACAAATAAACAATCCCTATGCAACTTCTTTATGTTTGCACAGTATCTATAGGAAAAGACTAAATGCTTCTTGAAAAGGCTAAAAGACAAACTGTACAAATTTACTGAAGTACACAATGTTTTTTAAAAGTACATTAATAAAAAGCTGTTTCATAACAGGAGAATCTCACAACCGAAGGAACTGTTGAAGCAAGTGGTCTTGGCCAAACAGGCAGATGCCACATTCAAACAGTGCAAAAAATCTCCACCGTACACTCACCCACCCACACAGAAATGAGGCTTTCGAAGAGAGGGAGGGGTGCAGAGCAGCCAAGAAAGAGAACTTCAGATGGGAACGCAACAAGAGATTCATTGTGGCACGGATGGCCTATGAACCACCAGGCAGCTTGATCCAGCACACAAGATTCTATCCCATTTCTCTAACCAAGGTAATGAAGAGTGGCAACTGTTTCCCAGTTTCATTTGCAAGGAAAACAATTAAAGGCCGTGCAGTACCAGTGAAGCAGGCCAAGCCAGGATCTTTGGACCATTGAAAGTCTGGGCACCTTCCAACCTCTCTTTTCACAAGAGAAAGACAACCGTCTGCCTCAGCGCAATATTCTTCAACCCATAGGTTGGTTCCCAGAGCCCTATCTGTCAGATTGCGTACCTGTACAGATGAGACTTTTTGAGTCTGCCTTTTGGAAGGCCTTGCTGCTAACATGAGCAAAGGCACCGCTTCTCGTTCCTTCTCTTTCCATGCACACAGAGCAGCCGAAGAACAGCGAGAGGAGATCGCTTGGTGGACAAAACTCCTCCATGGTTTGTTCCTTTTACGCCTCCTTGTATTTCCTGTCCCCAGCTCTCTTGGTCCAAGCCTGAAGACTGGTGAGGTCATAGTAATTTCAGCTGCCACTCTTCTCAAGCTGGGACACTGACATCACATCTCTTCCTGTCAGGCACATTAAGCTGTGGGGGGCCTGGAAGACCACCGTCCGAGGTGACAAAGAAGAGAGCACCCCTACATCCAGTCCACTGCATAGTGACAGGGAGGACCTTTATGCTTCCACGGGCTTTGTAACAGCCATACTTTTGCGCATACATCTGTCAGTGTTAGGACTGGACCACTAGTCAAGGACTGTCCAAAGACAACTTATCCTATGAACTGTTCTTACGGTTTTGTCTCTCTTCCGAGAGTAAGAAATTCCTGCCAGCACTGACATGATCCAACAAGTGTCAATTGCTTCTGACTGGGGTATACTTGGGAGCTACTGCATTATTCCTATATTTGTGAAAGGACGTGATCTATGTAACAATCAAAGCTCTATGTAATCATGATCTGTGTAACAATCATCCTGGGGTGGGCGAAAGCCAAGGGATTCTCATCTCTCGATCCTCATGCCTGCCCTCCCCACAATTCCCTCAAGTTTCTCCCCGGCTATCCTCCCTCCATGCGCTGCAAGCTGGTTTCTCCTGGACCAGTTTCACAGCGGGGAGGGGGGAAAGCAACAGTGAAACAAATCAATCTTCTGGTTAAGCAAAGGGCCAACCGTTTTCACATGATCAAGTCTTAGTGCTAATCCATTATTAGGAACCTAATTAAAAACAGTAAAGCGAGACCATACGTCTACTGTGTTAAAGTTTTTTCAACGTTTCACTCCCCCCAAAAAGCCAAATTCTGTAATGCAAACGGAATGTGCCAGCATTGCTTTCTTGGTCTGCATGCTACTGCCTGCCATTTTTACTGTGCTGGTTATGAGGAAGGCAAGGAGCACAACCAGACACCAAAGCCCACCTTGATCCATCTTTGTCAGTCACTCACCTGGCTTCCAAGACTTCAAAGCAGTGCTGCCTGCATATCTTCCCAACAATGACTAGGAACTTGTTCTTAATAAAAATCACAGACTTTCAGGAAGCTCAGCTCGGCACTCAGTAGCGCTTTCTCCTGGAAGCCCTTACTGTAAGCATCCATCTGTAAATTCCGGGTTCATCGGGAGTGTTAACTGTCAATCTGGAAAAGTAGCACTGGTTGCTATGGGAGGCAATTACAGCAGAGACCAGGAAACCTGAACAAAAAGCACTGTAGAAGGCAGAAGGGATTAGATGCGTCCTTCTGGGGAGCGAAAGGAGAGTTATGGGGGGAGCTCAGATTATCCTGAAGTCTCTTTGGACTCAGTTCTGGCCACTCCCCTCAAAGATGGAGTTCGAAGATTCTTTAAAGCACTGCACAAAAACAGCTGCTTTCTTTCTACCCTCTACGTGCTGGTCTTTTCAAAAGTGCACAACTGCCCACAGCACTAGCTCCCACGTGAGAGGCAGCCACAACCAGGCAAACAGCAAGCATTCAGCCTGCAATACTGATGTTGAACAGCCCACCGACCTCTGGACCTTCATCGAAAGACAATCTAACATCTTCAGGCACAATCAGGGTTATGCAGCACAGGTTAAAAGAATAACTGCGGGATTTTCGGGGATGCGTTTTAATTCTCCAAGAGGAAGCTTGAGGCTTTTTAAACCCCTTCTTTCTACCAATGCTGGGTCTTTCCTTCATAATTGGAGGGTTTCATTATTTTTTAAAAATGCTAAGATCCAGTCCAATGGAAGGAGGTCTGTTTCTGAATAATGTAAAACCTAATTCTGAGCAACAGGAAGGGGTATGCAATGAAAGCTGCCCTCCCACCTCTCACAACACTCCATGCAAACACAAGCACACACACAGCTCAAGTGACGCACTCCCACACGGAAATCTGAAGAGCTCCAAATGCCTGCATCACACCGGTGAGTCTCTGAAATGTGCTCCCAGCGCATCTCCGGCAAGGGTCTAGAAGAGGAATCCTAGAGATATCCCATGAGAAGAGGGATCTGCAGCCCATCCGTTGTGTAAAAAAAGCTCAGTGTTAAGGAAAGTTGTCTTATTTTTAGGCAACATGTCGCACTCTCACAAAAGACTGGCCAGGCTGGTTGTGGGTCCGTTTTGTGCCTGAAACTGTACAGGAGGTGGTCCGTCTGTCCACTGGCGATGGAGAGGGGGAGAAAAACAGAAAGAAATTCCTATTTGGTGATTTTTCCCAATCAGCATCTGTACTTCACTCATTTAGCACCCTACACCATAAAGTCCTTAACTTTTTTAAAAGTACAGTGTCCCCATGTGTCATTAAGACATGAGACCTCTGTCCTCAGACACAGAAATTCAATGGCCTTCAACTAAAAAAAAAATAGTCAAAAGGCACGGAATTCGGACCAATTAAACAGAAAATCCAGAGAACCTCTTAAAGGATCACTGAAAGATACACGGGAATCTTGCACCAAAACAGAAATTAAGAGATCAATACGCAAGAGCAAGGTGGAACTTTAAATACCTATTTTTAGTATTTTCAGGATTTCTAAGAAAAAATTATACTGAACTCAAATATTCTCTTTCCCAACCCATAGGCAACCATTTGGTACAGGCAAGCACATAGAATGCATAAGTACGTTCACAGACACTCATATGCAGACCACTGTGGTGAACGGGCAAGTATCTGTGGTGCAACACAGGAAAGGGCAAAAACAAAAGGAGCCCCAACTTGACCCAAATGTCAACATACCGTGATGAGGTTGTGCTCTGGGAGGCTACAAGCCTCAATGTGGTCTTGGAGCAGCTGCTGAGAGAAGTTCTGGTGCATCTGGGCTGCTTCGTGGGCATCAATTGCATTCCCACATGCTTTGTTCAGATCTTAGGGTACAGGAAGGACAGAAGAGACACCATGGGGTAAGTTACACTGGCCCATACAAGGGAGCTCTCCCTGTCTTTCCAGCATGCAACTGTTAAGTCTGGGATGATCAAGCTTTCAGTTGAAGAGACAGGCAGCAGACTCAGCTAGCTGTTTTTGCAAGTGTCTAAACTTTTAAAGTAGGGTTGGCCAAACTGTGGCTCTTTCACACATATTGTGTGGCTCTTGAAGCCCCCACTACCCCATTGGCCAGCTTGGAGAAGGCATTTCTCTCTTTAAATCACTTCTCCAAGTCAGGCCAGCAGGTGACTTGGAGAATGCATTTAAAAGTTAAAGTTTCTTTCTTTCCATCTCTCACCTCCCCATCTATTTGTCTGCCTGCCTTCCAGCTCTCAAACATCTGATGTTCATGTCTTGCGGCTCTCAAACATCTGATGTTTATTCTGTGTGGCTCTTACAGTAAGCAAGTTTGGCCACCCCCGTTTTAAAGATATACACATGAAGATATAAAGACACACACACACAATATAAATGTAGATATTAAAAGCCTCTGCACCTGCAAGATATCCAAGGGGATATCTCCTAGCTGCCAAATAGGAGACTCTTCGGAGTGGAGGGCGGGATATAAATCCAATATCATCATCTTCTTCAAATAAAATCATTGTAAAACATAACACTATAAGCACCGGAAGCTGCCTTATCACTGGTCAGACTAATGGGGGCTCTCCAGGATCTCAGGCAGAGGTCTTTCACATCCCCTATCACTTGAGCCTTCAAATGAGATGCTGGGGACCAAACCTGAATCTGCATACAATCCACAGATCCATGACTGTCTGTAACCAAAGAGATCGCAGGGTTCCTACTGGACCCAGGGATCGCCATCATGTCCCTACAGGCACAAGGACCAAGGAGTTAACAACCTGGATAATTTACCCAGGCTGCATAATCCAGATTGCTGGGGCACCAAACTTTTAATTATTTTGTTTCAGTGCAGAGTATATTCACCATTCTGAAATGTCTGTTTATACAGGTGAGGTGAGGTGCAAACTCTGCTGTTTCTGGGTAAAGAGTATGCTACACAGGTAATAAATCAGGATTTTGAAGGATATTCCCAGAAGAAAGTCAGCATGGGTTGAATCGAAAGAATGAGGCTGAGGGCATGTCCCAGAAATGTTGCCACTCCCCACTCCCCAGTCTATTGCTGGGAAGCAAAAGGAGCCAATACTAAGGAGCCCGCTTGGCACCAATTAGAAAGCAATTACAGGAATTCAAACAGAAGCAATGGGAGAATGCCTGCAGTGCCTAATGCATAATCCAGTACTCACATGAAGTAAAGCTTATATCAAGTGCATGCCTCAACAGGAGCAGGTTGGTAACAAGGCACATGGCCACAATTTCGTTTGTTTAATGGGAACAAATCAATTGGAAGCATTAAATACCACATCCAGAGGAGTTAGTCGTGTTACGAGCTGGCAGTGCACCTTAACATGCTGATGGAAATCAAAATTCCATTTTTATATTGTGAAGTTGTTCCCTGTCTGCTGTCTATCAAAGCTAACTTCTAGCTTTTACTGCATGGTTCATAATACCACTTCCTGCACAGCCACTACAATTTCCCTGAGGTCATTTGCTGTTCAGACCGCTGCTCACATCATCATTGAATTTTGTATTCCTAATCCTACTGTGCTGGATGCCTTATGCTGTGGGAGATAACACAGAACACACAAAAGGCCATTCTGTATGCATGGGTTTAATTGCTGTCAGGGGTTTAGGCTAAAGGGCTGAGTGAAAGAAACCAGACAGAAGTCAGTCTGTTCCACCAATGCAGTTCCTCTGTCAGGATGACCCATGCTGGAGGAAATGGCCAGGGAGGACTTCATGCAGCTGCTCATGGCCCCTCCTCTTCCCATTATAAACAGGACAACTGGCATCTCTTAGGCTCAGCCTCACCGGCAGCTCCAACAGGAAGTACAGCTGCTGCCAGCCTGTCAAACGAAAAAGGCAGCTCTCCTTTCTCTTACGGGCAGCATGAAAGCGGGTAAGGAGGAGTGATTAAAGTGTTGGATGATGAGCTGGGAAGCTCAAGTTTGAATCCCCACTTGTGCAATGGAAGCTGGTGCAGGGCAGTGGTTGAAGTGTCAGGCTAGGAGCTCGAAAACCCAGGTTCAAATCCCCATTTGTGCTATGAAAGCTTGCTGGGTGACCTTGGCCCAGTCACACACTCAACCTCACCTCTCTCATGGGAGTTTTGTGACAATAAAAGAGGGAAGAGGGGAAAATTCCCCAAAAGTGCGGGGGGGGGGGAGGGGGGGAGCAATATATAAAGTAAATAAACATAACGTCTCATTCTTTTCTGCCTATGAAGGCAATGACGTCTCCCTTCCCTTAGAAACAGTCAGTACAGCTACAAAGTTCTAGTCTGGTTAAAAGAAAAATTGCCCCCTGCTTCACAACTAGCTGGGAAGCTAGTCTCAGCTAATACGTCAACTTTTGAGGGACAACTCTGAAGAACCGACTGTGCCAGGTCAGTGGGTCAAGCACCAGCAGGCTGTCAAGAGATTAGGCCTCTCTCTGAGTCCCAAGGCTAAGCTAACTCAGTAGGGAATATAAGGCAGGATAAGATGCATTCACAGGTGCAGGGTATCTCATCTGCCATCACTGGCCTACACATTCCATCTTGTTAATGCAGGGACTTGTGGGAGCATGACAATTGGGTCCCCTGCAGCTGCAGAACGTCAGAAACTAACTGGAAAGCTTAACCTGATTGGTTATATCACATGGTCAATTCGATTACAACACTGGGCCTATATCTGACAGACTAGCCTAAATCATGCCAGCACAGGCTGTGAGGCATAAAGGGAAACATCCTTCATTCCAGCTTTGCCCCCCGCTTATAATTCTTGCCTTGGGACACTTCTGACTGGGGTGGACCACAACAGCTGGGAACCTGTTGCTTTTGGACTCTGAAACTATCTTGAACTTTGCCTTGCTAAGTAACCTCTGGATTAGAGAGCGATTGTTTTGTCAGTATCTTTGTTGTATGTTCCGGTGCATCCTTCGAATAAATCACTTTAATTATGTTTGGGCGTATTCTTGAATTCAGGAGGTAGTTCAACCTGGCTACAGCTACTAAGTAACTTGTTTTGGGGACTCACCTTGTGAGTGTACAACTTTACAGGGTTTTTTGTTTAGATCTGGGAAGGGCTAGAGGAGGGGTGGCCAACGGCAGCTCTTCAGATGTTTTTGCCTACAGCTCCCATCAGGCCCAGTCATTGGCCATGCTGGCTGGGGCTGATGGGAGTTGTAGGCAAAAAAAACATCTGGAGAACTACCGTTGGCCACCCCTGGGCTAGAGGCCTGGTCTCTGGTTAGTCTAAGGGGCTGGTGGCAGCAATACCCTGAGGTGCATGGACTCATCCTTTTGCCTTTTATTTGCCTCTGCCAAACCAACCAATCACCAAAAGCGGGCTCCATGACTTGGGAGTTTAGCCCACCTGCCTACACTGTGAAGGCAATGGGTTTGTAACACAGAAAACTTTTCTCTCAGATGCCACTTCATCCAGTTGTTGTCCCCCCCCCCCACTTTTTTTGGGCATCTTTGGGATCAGGTGATAGACTGTTTCATAGGGTTAGAGGGGAGCTGGTTGCAGGGGGGGCTGATTGCAGAACCTCTCAACTAAACTAAACACTTTCACCTCTCCTCTTTCAGAACTCTGCAAGACCATCCATGAAAGCAAAGAGATGTGCAGCACGCAAACAATCCTAGTACTTGAGCCCTGCTTGCTTCCAAAGACTGTAGCAGTGGCTGTTCCACTCGCTCCTTTTTTTTGCTGTCTGTGTGTGTCTCTGCACCTGGAAATCACGCCGACCTCTAGTGACTGACCCCTATTGGGGCCTGGAAGATACTCAAGAAAGGTGGCTGAATAAAGCCTGCCCCTGCCCTCCAATCTGCTGAAATTCCAAGCAAGTCTCCAGTCCAAGTACTTGCCAGAGTCAGTCAGTGTTCCCTCTAAAATGAGTTAGTGTGAGCTAGCTCACTTTTTTAGCCTCTGACTCGCACAGTTTTGCCTTAGCTCAGGAAAAATGGCCACAGAGCAAACAAATTTATGCAGTAGCTCACAACTTTTAATGCCAGTGGCTCGTAAATTAGAATTTTTGCTCCCTAGACTCCACAGCTTAGAGGGAGTATTGGAGTCAACCCTGTTTAGCTTCCGAGATCGGGCTTGCCTGGGCTATTCCAGGCCATGGCCACTCATCCCTTCTTAATGAAAGCAAAGCAAACAGGACCGCCCCCCCAGCTGGTCACTCCTCCATCAAATACAAATGAGATACTCTGAGTAACTTACCCCTCAAGAGAGCTGAAGACCACAGCTGCACAGACATGTCTGGGATTTTGCTGGCAAGCTGCATGGCTGGGACCACCATGTTGTTACTCTCCTAGGGACAAATTACTCTTGGTCAAAACAAGCTTGGCAGTTATAGATGATAGCCCCCTTGCATGGAATAATCTACCCAAGACAAAACACAGTTTTAAAACCAGTCCTCCAGAAATGGGCGGTGGGGGAATGGTGCAAAACTGCTCAAGTGAGATAGCGTCCGAGGGCAGTCGTCTTGGTATGCAGTAGAATATCTAGATTCAAGTCCAGTAGCACCTTAGGGACCGAGCAGATTTTTGGGGTACGAGCTTTCGAGAGTCAAAGCTACCTGTCTGATGAAGGGAGCTTTGACTCTTGAAAGCTTATAACCCAAAAATCCTGTCGAACCCAGGTAAGAGAGCCCTTAGTCTTGCAGAAGGTACATTTGCTATCCCTTTCGATGGCCAAGACAACTGCTGTGTCAGCACAATGAAGGGATGCAATCCGCCTACTTGAGCTTCTACAAGCTTGTCTCTGAAATGGAAGCAAGTCCAGAACAGTGAACCAGGCACAGATGGCAAGAAACTGCCTCCTCCAAGAACTGGCAGTTGTACGATTGCTCTCCCTCTCTCTGCGCTGTATGATGCCATCACTCTCAATGCAGAGTCACAACGGAATTACACTTCCCTATATACAGGCTGATTGGGAACGAGGCAAGGACAGACCAGGGAGTCATGCAGAGAAAACAAACAAAGCTTCCTCTCTGGATCAAACAAACCTCCATTTCATTCCTCACAACCTTCCCAGGGGAAACGCGTATATCCTGGCAGGCAGGTTTTGAGTTTGTGCTTATAATCTCTCTCAAGTCAGCCAGCTGAAAGTTGGCATGACCGACTGCAAATGCCAGATGTGTCAACCATACCTGTGTACAAATACCACCTCGTGGGAGTTTAGTAAGACTGAGTTCATGCCCCCAGTCCTCCAACCCACCGAGTCTTCTTCAATACAGAAGAAATAAAAGCAGTAATAACACGGCAACGCTTACCCGGTGATTCCCCAGTACGTAGAAGATGTGACCCAGGAGAACAAGCGAGCAGGCTGTTAAGCGGTTCAGGTCTTCTGCGTTTGACATTTTCAAGGTTTCCCGTAAAAAACGCCTAATTTAAAAAACAGAAGACGACTCATAAACCTGTTTTTTTGTCCTGCATGTAAACATACAACTGGTAACCACCACCAATGCTGAAACTCTTCTAGCACCTCCTGACATTTGTTATGCGCATTCCTAAGAACACTTATGGGACTAAGCCTCACTGGACAGGTCTGAGTAAGATTCCATTTCAGTCAGTTATATACCAAAGATAATTTATTTCAGCTTTGGAAATCATGCTCTCTACTTCTAAGAGTTTTACTTCCAAGAGCCAGTATGATGTAGTGATTAGAATGTCAGACTAGGAGCTAGAAACCCGTCTGCCATGGAAACTTGCTGAGTCACACATTTGCAGCATAATCTACCTCGCAGAGTTGTTCTGAGGATAAAACTGAGAAGAATACAATGTATGCCCCCTTTGGGTCCTTGCTGGGGGAAAAGGTGGGATATAAATAAGGCAAATAAATAAAGAACCTGGCCGGAAACTGTCTAGATTTTTCTGGGGCTTTTTTCTCCAAAAAAAGTCCAGCAGGAATATGCATAATAGGCCACACACCCTGTTGCCAAGCCAGCTGGAACTGTGTTCCTGTGCGTTCCTGCTCAAAAGAAAGCCCTAGATTTATCTAAAGAGTTGTGCATCACAAAGAGAAATTTTAACCCAATTGGTCCAGAGAAATTTTAGCCCAATTTGACAACCATTTGTTCTTGGACCAGACTTTAATCTTATATCACTTTTAACTACACCTATTTTTATTCCTCCCCTTTCTTCTCTTTATTTGCCTGTTTTGTTTTACTGAGTTAATGTTTAACTCAATGGTCCTTCGCTGTTTTTAATCAACTGTTTCATTAAGGCTGGGCTGGGGGTTCATGCGGCTGAAACTGTTCTTATGGTACCATCAGGTAGAACAACACACTGTGGGGTGTGGGTGCAATATGACCTAACAACTGAAAAGGATATATCAGAGGTCCCCAACGTTTTTGAGCCCATGGGCCCCTTTAGAATTTTGACACAGCATGGTGGGCACATCCACAAAAGGGCTGCCACTAAAGAGCTGCTACAGGAGGCAGAGCCCACCATAAAACAGGTAGCGCGGCTCACTTTATGTCACACAGTGACGATCCTGGTGCCGTGATAGCAGTTGCTGCCAAAGCAACCTTTGCAAACATCTGCACAGCCAATCAAATCTCCAGTTGCCGATCAGAAGTCTTGCTGGACAAAAACCCAGCATGGCCCCACCCACTCAGCCGGTGCCAGGACAGGGGTCAGTAGGCGTAATGGTGCCCACGAGCACCATGTTGGAGACCCTGGAACCTATTATGAAGTCAGAGCAAGCTTGTGCAGACAGTGGTGTTTGAGCATCACCAATCAGTATTCTGTTTGGGATTAGCACCTAAGTGGTCAAAGGCCTTAACTTTAAAAAGGACAGTGATGCAGGAATACCAGCAATAACAAAAAGCTGCTGTGAACATAAGAGAAGCCATGTTGGATCAGGCCAATGGCCCATCCAGTCCAACACTCTGTGTCACATAAGAACAGAAGAGAAGCCATGTTGGATCAGGCCAGTGGCCCATCCAGTCCAACACTCTGCGTCACATAAGAAAATAAGAGAAGCCCTGTTGGATCAGGCCAGTGGCCCATCCAGTCCAACACACTGTGTCACATAAGAACATAAGAGAAGCCCTGTTGGATCAGGCCAGTGGCCCATCCAGTCCAACACTCTGCGTCACATAAGAACATAAGAGAAGCCCTGTTGGATCAGGCCAGTGGCCCATCCAGTACAACACTCTGTGTCACATAAGAACATAAGAGAAGCCCTGTTGGATCAGGCCAGTGGCCCATCCAGTCCAACACTCTGCGTCACATAAGAACATAAGAGAAGCCCTGTTGGATCAGGCCAGTGGCCCATCCAGTACAACACTCTGTGTCACATAAGAACATAAGAGAAGCCCTGTTGGATCAGGCCAGTGGCCCATCCAGTCCAACACTCTGCGTCACATAAGAAAATAAGAGAAGCCCTGTTGGATCAGGCCAATGGCCCATCCAGTCCAACACTCTGCGTCACATAAGAACATAAGAGAAGCCCTGTTGGATCAGGCCAGTGGCCCATCCAGTACAACACTCTGTGTCACATAAGAACATAAGAGAAGCCCTGTTGGATCAGGCCAGTGGCCCATCCAGTCCAACACTCTGCGTCACATAAGAAAATAAGAGAAGCCCTGTTGGATCAGGCCAATGGCCCATCCAGTCCAACACTCTGCGTCACATAAGAACATAAGAGAAGCCCTGTTGGATCAGGCCAGTGGCCCATCCAGTACAACACTCTGTGTCACATAAGAACATAAGAGAAGCCCTGTTGGATCAGGCCAGTGGCCCATCCAGTCCAACACTCTGCGTCACATAAGAACATAAGAGAAGCCCTGTTGGATCAGGCCAGTGGCCCATCCAGTACAACACTCTGTGTCACATAAGAACATAAGAGAAGCCCTGTTGGATCAGGCCAGTGGCCCATCCAGTCCAACACTCTGCGTCACATAAGAAAATAAGAGAAGCCCTGTTGGATCAGGCCAATGGCCCATCCAGTCCAACACTCTGTGTCACATAAGAACAGAAGAGAAGCCATGTTGGATCAGGCCAGTGGCCCATCCAGTCCAACACTCTGCGTCACATAAGAAAATAAGAGAAGCCCTGTTGGATTAGGCCAGTGGCCCATCCAGTCCAACACACTGTGTCACATAAGAACATAAGAGAAGCCCTGTTGGATCAGGCCAGTGGCCCAGCCAGTACAACACTCTGCGTCACATAAGAACATAAGAGAAGCCCTGTTGGATCAGGCCAGTGGCCCATCCAGTACAACACTCTGAGTCACATAAGAACATAAGAGAAGCCCTGTTGGATCAGGCCAGTGGCCCATCCAGTCCAACACTCTGCGTCACATAAGAACATAAGAGAAGCCCTGTTGGATCAGGCCAGTGGCCCATCCAGTACAACACTCTGTGTCACATAAGAACATAAGAGAAGCCCTGTTGGATCAGGCCAGTGGCCCATCCAGTCCAACACTCTGCGTCACATAAGAAAATAAGAGAAGCCCTGTTGGATCGGGCCAGTGGCCCATCCAGTCCAACACTCTGCGTCACATAAGAAAATAAGAGAAGCCCTGTTGGATCAGGCCAGTGGCCCATCCAGTCCAACACTCTGCGTCACATAAGAACATAAGAGAAGCCATGTTGGATCAGGCCAATGGCCCATCCAGTCCAACACTCTGTGTCACACAGTGGCAAAAAATTTTATATATACACACACACTGTGGCTAATAGCCACTGATGGACCTGTGCTCCATAGTTTTATCTAAACCCCTCTTGAAGGTGGCTATGCTTGTGGCCGCCACCACCTCCTGTGGCAGTGAATTCCACATGTTAATCACCCTTTGGGTGAAGAAGTACTTCCTTTTATCCGTTTTAACCTGGCTGCTCAGCAATTTCATCGAATGCCCTCGAGTTCTTGTATTGTGAGAAAGGGAGAAAAGTACTTCTTCCTCTACTTTCTCCATCCCATGCATTATCTTGTAAACCTCTATCATGTCACCCCGCAGTCGATGTTTCCCCAAGCTAAAGAGTCTGGCATCTGCTTCCTTCCCAGAAGCTTTTCAGAGCCAGATGTCAGTGAAGCTTAAAGTACAATATATAGGATGCAAGAAAGTGGGAGGGGGATCCCCAACTCTCATGACTGCTACTCGCTTGGTCCGGCTTCCCACTTCCTCCATCCCTATGTGAAGGCCCAGAAAATCAGTGTGTGTGTGTGCATCTCCACTGACTTTTTTCCTAATGAGAGATTTCTGGAAAGTGCTGAAAAACATCTATGGAATATTTTCCCTTTTGGGAAAAGCAAAACGCATTTTAAGGTCAAGGTTTTATTCATTCAGACTGTGTAGATTTTTATATACGTTTACAGCACTAGGTAACAATTCTTTTTGGGAGCACAGATATACGAAACACATTTTCAAGTGTACATTTATTGTTAAATATTACTAATTCAGCCCACAATGTTATAACATGTACAATAATTTTTCATTGAAGAGTTCAGTGTTTTCAGTTTAACTTGATAACCAAGTATGTTCCTACAGCTGTGACTGTGCGAGACAGTTTCCGTTGAAATACCACTTTGTGTAACTACAACGTTGGCACTATTTTCAACTTTTATTTTCCCCCTACCGCTCAGATGACATAAACTAAGACATGTCTTTTAAGATAGCACAGGATGCTGCGCTATGCAGCTCTTAGTACTCCATGCATTGCACAATCTTAGTTGCAGAAAACTTTCAAATCCCACGGTTCTATATGCCAAGTGACAAATAATACATTTCTATGTTTTTAAAGCAGTAAATTATGTTTAAGGCTTGATAAGGAAGTAATGTTTCATTGCTTCTGACCGACCGTAGTAATAAAATTTCTACAAGGGCAGAGAAATGCGATGCTTTGTCTATTCAATCAGGCAGAAGAATATGCTCATTTGAAAAGGTTTTATTTTGGCAAATGCTTGTATATGTATATTTTATTGTCACTGTGATCAGAATGAATTTTATCTTGGCAAATATATTTTTATATTCAGTATATCTGAACAGCTAATAAAGTCTGTGTCGCTTGAGGAGTTTGGTTTCTGATCTCGGATCATAATAAACTTGATATGATTGGGATGCAAGCAATAATCCCTCTTAAGCGGAGTTAGTGTGAGCCAGGTCACACTTTTTCAGCCCCTGGTTCACACATTTTTGTCTTAGCTCAGAAAGGATGCCCCGAGAGCAAACTAATTTATGCAGTAGCCAAATTGCTTGCTCACAACTTTAATGCCAGCAGCTCATGAAGTAGAATATTTGCTCACAAAACTCCACCACTCAGAGGGAGTATTTGACATAAGGACTGCGTGTAGTTCAATTTTCCCCAAAATTGTATTTTATTTAATAACACTTCTAAAACTTCAAAATGTTTGGAAATTTTACCTCTCTCCAGAGAGCAGAACAAGCTCTCCAGAAAGCTGCAAGGCAAGAAAAAACAGGTTGCTTACCTGTAACTGATGATCTTCGAGTGGTCATCTGTGCAGTCACACACATGGGTCTTGCCGCAGGCAACGGATCCATACCTTGGAGTCTCCAATAGCTCGCCTAGAGCGTTTTTTGGCGCGCTTTTCGCTCACCCTGGGGAGCAGGCATCGACTGCGCATGCCTGGAGCGAGTGGGAGGCGCCATTCCCACTCAGTTTCTTTCAGCCGCTACTGACAGTCTACAAAGGTAAAAACCAAGGCAGAAAAAGCCAGCAGAGGGGAAGGCTGGGTGGGCGTGTGTGACTGCACAGATGACCACTCGAAGATCATCAGTTACAGGTAAGCAACCTGTTTATCTTCATCGTGGTCTCTGTGCAGTCCCACACATGGGTGACTAGAAAGCTGAAAGTCAAAAGGAAGGTGGGTGCTGGCAAGAAAAAAACATTTCCATACTTACAATGTATGCATGCACTCACCTGGGGTGATTTCAGTGGAAGATGGACCTGAGGACCGCTTGGCCGAAGGAGGCGTCCCGTCTAGCACGAACATCCAAGGCATAGTGCAAGACGAACGTGGAAGGCGAGGACCATGATGCAGCAGCACAGATGTCCTCTAAGGAGACACCCTCCAGAAAGGCCGAAGAGGTCGAGACTGCTCTAGTCAAGTGAGCCTTAAGGCCTTCAGGTAAAGGTTGCTTAGCAACTTCCTAACACAACCAGATTGCAATGGATACCCACTTAGAGAGTCTCTAGGTAGAAATTTTGCGTCCTCTTTGAGGATTGCCGTAGGCCACAAATATGTTAGGGTCCTTACGGAATGGTTGTGTACAAGAGAGGTAAAAGGACAAAGCTCTTCTGACATAGAGAGTGTGTAGAGCTCTTTGTCCAGAGTCTTTAGGATTAGGAAAAAACGTGGGCAACAAAGTAGAAGTTGAAAGATGAAATTTCGATACAACCGTGGGTAAGAAAGCAGGATCCGCTCTCAGGACCACTTTGTTCCTATGAAAAACTGTATAAGGTGGGTCAGAACGGAAGGCACACAAGTCACTGGCCCGCTTGCCAGAAGTGAGAGCAACCAACAGGGCAGTCTTCCAAGAGAGAAGACTAAGGTCCACAGTGGCCAAGGGTTCAAACGGAGGTTTCATAAGTTGTGAAAGAACGACAAACTCCAAACTGGCACAATCGGTTTGATAGGAGGGTGAAGGTGCAACATGCCCTTGAGGAATGATTCGGACAGTCTATGGGAGAAAAGTCTGCCCGTCAATAGGCTCGTGGAAAGCAGAAATGGCTGAAAGGTGAACCTTTAAAGAAGAATAGCTGAGCCCCGACATTTATAGAGACAGCAGGTATTCCAGGATCGAAGGGAGAGGTACAGACTCTGGATCAAGTTGTTTAGAGGATGCAAAGGAGCAGAAGCGCTTCCACTTACACTGTAAGCGCGCCTGGTAGGTTTTCTAGCATTCAGGATAACTTCCGCTACTCTCGGTGGTAAAGATGTGGCTGAATTCTCCAAGCCGTAAGTCCTAGAATTTGGGGGTTGTGGTGCCATACCTGGCCGTGATCTTGGGAGAGGAGATCGTCTGCCAGGGGAAGGCGGTGATAAGTGTGATGGGACATTTGAAGGAGTCTCGTGAACCACAGTTGCCATGGCCACCATGGCGCTATCAGTATGCAGTCTGTACCGTCCTGAGCAATTTTGAGTAGAGATCGGGTAATTAGAGGGGTTGGTGGAAAAAGATAATGAAGAGGACCCCTCCAGCTGTGGAGGAAAGCATCGTTGCCTCTCCTGGTATAAACGAGAGGGCATTTCGAGTTGTCCTTCGTAGCAAAAACATCTACTTTTGGAGTCCCGAAGCAGGCAAAGATGTGATGCAAGTAACGTGGATTGAGGGACCATTCGTGGTCATCTATGCGAATCCTGCGGAGAGAATTGGCCAAGACATTTTCTATCCCTGGAAGATGAATGGCAGTCAGGTAGATGCTGTTTTTGATGCACCATTCCCAAAGAAGTATGGTTATGCGGCACAGATCGATCTGGTACCGCCCTGCTTGTTCACATAGAAAACTGTGGCCATATTGTCGGTTGTGATCTGGACATGTCGGCTGATTACAGATGGAAGGAACGATTGAAGAGCCCTGTGAACGGCTATGAGTTCTAGGCAGTTTATGTGCATGGCCCTCTCGGGGGCAGTCCACAGACCCCTGACAGTTTTGTCCTCTGAGTGCTCCCCATCCCCACTTGGAGGCATCTGTAGTCATGATGACAGACGGAGGAGGAAATACAAAGGGCATTCCGCAAAGTAAATTGTCTGGTACTGTCCACCAAACAAGGGAGAGCCGAACCCTCTGAGGTACAGTGAGAACGGTATTCTGTGGTTGTACGTGTGGATGGTAGGCATGAACAAACCAAAGCTGGAGATGTTGCATGCGCAGTCTTGCGAATCGAAGAACCAAGGTTGTTGCGGCCATGAGGCCCAGAAGACGTTGGATGGTGACTGCAGGTTGCGTTGGGTACGTATGACCTCCTGGGCCAGGGACAGGATGGTGTGGGCACGATCCCTGGGAAGAAAAACTAGATGAGGAGATGTGCCGAGACAAGCACCTGTGAACTGTAGGTCCTGAGTTGGGGTGAGGTGAGATTTGGTAGCATTCACACACAGGCCCAGGGAGGCGAGAAGAGAGAGTGTGGTTTTGTGATTCTTCGCCAGTTGATGTGCTGTGGGAGCGAAGAGTAACCAGTCGTTTATGTACGGGAACACTGGAATGTTGCGAAGACGCAGAGCAGCTGCGACTACTGCCATGCACTTCGTAAACACTCTGGGGGTGGTGGACAGCCCGAAAGAGAGGGATCGATACTGGAAGTGATGGTTCTCCCATGGCAAAGCGAAGACATTTGTGGTGCTGAGGTCTGATGGTCACATGGAAATAAGCGTCCTGAAGATCCAGGAATGCCTTCCACGAATCCTGCGGAATCAGGGGAAAGATGGATTGGACGGAGATCATTCTGAATTTCTTGTAGACTATTCGCTTGTTTAGTCTCCTGAGATCCAGAATGGGTCGCTTGCCCCCGTCCCTCTCGGTCACCAGGAAATATCGTGAGTAGAAACCTGTCCTCCGATGGTGAGGAGGAACAAGTTCTATGGCATTTTTTTTTTAGCAAGTCCAGAATCTCTTGTTTGAGATGAGGGGAGGGTGGAGTAACAGTGAAGTAGTGGTGGTGAGGTGGCAAAACGAACTCGATTGTGTAACCTAGGTGGATTATAGTGAGCACCCAAGAGTCCGTGGTGATTGAGCTCCAGGTTTGATAGAATGGGAGAAGACGTGTTTGATAGCAGGGATTCAGCTGTTGAGTGAGATGCAGAGGGGAGTCAAAGAGACTGCTTGGCTGGCTGAGAAGACTTCTTTGTCTGGTGAGAGCGTGGCCTCTGTTGGAAGGGTTGCTTTTGTTGGGGGGGTTTCCTCTTCCAGTAATCGGATTGCTTAGGAGAGTGTTGACGCCTCTGAAAAGATGGTCTCCAGGGCTTAGATCGATTGAACTGCTGGGAGGCTGGCTGAGAGACTCCAAGGCGCTTCGCCCTCTTGCGGCCATCATCTACCGAAGTGAAATTCCGATGTCTCGAAAGGATCCAGCCTGTAGCAAAGACCGGGGATGCTCCTGAGAAAAAGTCGGATCCGAACAGGGGTCGGGTTCGAGGATGTCGAACGGCACCATGCTATGGACCAAGGGCAAGCGAGATCGAACTGGTATAACCTCGACTGCAGCTGGGGAGTGAGGAGTGAGATGAGGCATATCGGAGATGACGTCGAAAGGTGCCAAAAGCTCTGGCGGAACAAGAGGTTGGATCGGAGCCGAGTGTGGAAACCGACGCCATCAATGTCGCTATAGCGGTCGAAGTGGTGGCCCTCGTGGAAGTCGTTGGAGTCGACCTTGTCAGATCGTGGGATTTCTTCGGGGCCAAGGCGGACGAATCGGTGTGGCAAGACTTCTTCGAAGCCTTGTGGCCGGTGTCGGAGTGCTTGGATGGTCTCTTGTCGGACTTATGCTCCTTGTGAAGTTGAGGAGCAGCCGACGCACCCAAATCTCCCGCTCGGTGCGGGGGAGGTGGCGAATCAGAGTTGGGCATAGCCCGAAGAGATTTTTCAAGCAGGAAACTTTGAAGTCTGGCCGCTCGGTTTCTTCGTGCCTGTTTACCGAAGCTGGCGCAATGAGAGCAAGTATCTACCCGATGAGCTTCACCCAAGCAGAAAAGACAGTATGAATGTCCGTCTGAAGTAGGGATTTTAGATCCACACCTCCGACACTTTTTGAAAGTAATTTTCCCTTCCATATGCTCCGGACAAGGGAGGGGAGAAAAATAGGGAAAGGAAAGCGCAGAAACAAGGGCGCTTTAAAAAAATTTTTTTTATAAGGATGAAAAATGATAGAAGAAAGGTAAGAGAAAAAGGAGAAGACAAGCTGAGAAGACGACGAGCTGAGGAGAGAGGAACACAGCAAGGTAGGTGTTGTCCGGGTGGCGGAAAGGAAGAAACTGAGTGGGAATGGCGCCTCCCGCTCGCTCCAGGCACGCGCAGTCGATGCCTGCTCCCCAGGGCGAGCAGAAAGCGTGCCAAAAAACCGCTCTAGGCAAGCTATTGGAGACTCCGAGGTATGGATCCGTTGCCTGCGGCAAGACCCATGTATGGATCCGTTGCCTGCGGCAAGACCCAGGCGATGAAGATCGCCTAATCCTAGGGTAAGAGGGTGTAGGGAACGTCAGTTCCTGCTGGGCTGAGAACCAAGAGGCCTTTCACTCCCATGACTCCCTTCCAAAAAACCCCAATGCAACATTTTATTTATTACATTTTTATACCATATCCTCTCCTGTGTGGTCTTGAATAGCACTAATACCACTGCATTCTTGAGGAGATCCTGAACTATACCTAGCCATGGTTAAACATGCCAATAACATATGACTGAGTCAACCGATGGGCATTGTCTCTCCCCTTAAAAGCACACACACACACTTACTTGGCTTCATTGTACCTCCCCTGGAAAAAGGAGAAGAGTCCTCGGATGTAGAAGGCAGCAGCCCGCAAGCAATGGGAGCTGGAGGCAAAAGAAAACACACGGTTATGTAAGGGTACATCAAGAGTAGCAGGAGGTGCAGATGGGGGGGGGGGCACACTTACCTTGTGAAGCAGAGAACGGATTGGTGGCATAACACAGTATCATTTACAGCTATCTCTATTATTTATTTATTTAACTTGATGAATCGTGATGTACAACATAAGAATAAAATACATATACATTGAAATCAATAAAACCAGTTACATTAAAAAATTATAAACCCCAATGGCGTCTCATTTAAAGTGCTATTATTCAGTTTTCAGTCATTACAGAGACTGGAAAGTCAGACAGATTCTGTTTTATAGGCTTTTAGTTCAAAGTGGTTCAAAGGGGAGGGACGGTGGCTCAGTGGTAGAGCATCTGCTTGGGAAGCAGAAGGTTCCAGGTTCAATCCCTGGCATCTCCAACTAAAAAGGGTCCAGGCAAGTAGGTGTGAATAACCTCAGCTTGAGACCCTGGAGAGCCATGAATGGAGCTGTGGCTCAGTGGTAGAGCATCTGCTTGGGAAGCAGAAGGTCCCAGGTTCAATCCCTGGCATCTCCAACTAAAAAGGGTCCAGGCAAGTAGGTGTGAATAACCTCAGCTTGAGACCCTGGAGAGCCATGAATGGGGCTGTGGTTCAGTGCTAGAGGATCTGCTTGGTGAGCAGAAGGTCCCAGGTTCAATCCCTGGCATCTCCAAAAAAGGGTCCAGGCAAATAGGTGTGAAAAACCTCCGCTTGAGACCCTGGAGAGCCGCTGCCAGTCTGAGAAGACAATACTGACTTTGATGGACCAAGGGTCTGATTCAGTATAAGGCAGCTTCATATGTTCATATGTCCCAGGTCCAATCCCCAGCATCTCCGGTTAAAAGGACCAGACAGGAGCTGATGTGAAAGACCACTGCCTGAGTCTCTGTAGAGCCACTGCCAGTCTGAGCAGTATTGACCTTGGTGGACCGAGGGTAGTCGGTGTAAGGCAGACTCATGTGTTAATGGGATCCACTGAGCTTTTCTTTATTTACCAAAAAAGGTTACTTTAGTATCCTTCACAGTTTATTCAAGCTACTGGATTTTGATGCAAAAATCATTACACCCTAAAAGGGACAGAGCTTCTCAGTCAAGTTTCCAGATCTGCTTTGTAGAAACAGGAAGCTCAGGGTTCAGTTCTCCATCCCTGACTAGACCTCTTGTCACACTCTTGCCAGTACAAATACCTAGAGTCATCAGCAGATCATGCCACTGTGAGGCAAAACATCCCTGGCCTCCTCTCAAGGGTTAATGTACTAATGGTCCTAGTCCATCCTGCAGCAGCGGTTAATTGGTTTCTTGGCCTATACAGCTCTTATCAGCTTCAAGCCCAAAGATGGAGGTGGCATGATTAAATGCCCATGAAAATTTGCGCTCGAGGGTTAGAGAGCTGGGGTTGATGATGTAATCTTCTGTTGACTTCCCTATGTGGCGGAATTTATTTTGGGTTGGCCCTCTTTATGATCTTAAGCATACTCTTTATGAAATTGGCTACAAGAACTCTTTCTGAAAGTAGCCACGCTCTTATGAAATGAGCACTAAAGCTCTTCAAACACCTTAGAAGCTTCTATATTTCTCTATGATTATTGGCTGCAGTTATGGAATTTGGCCACTAGAGGTCTCAGTCTTTCAGCACCATGGGGCATCTATATTAATAATAATAATAATAATAATTTTTATTTATATCCCGCCTTCCCCGCCGAGGCAGGCTCAGGGCGGCTCACAGACATGGAAAGTACCATGATTACAGTTAGATTAGAGCTCAATGGGGTAACTGAGTGAAGGTTCAAGCTGCCTCTTCAAGCAGGAAGTTCCATATATGGTAAAGATCCTTACATAGCAAGGCGGAAACAAGATGGAGGGAGCAGCCATTTGCCAAGACCCAGAAAGTGGGTGAAAGGTAGAAGTGAACTGGGGACAATCTCAGCCATGATTGTTTTGAGTTAGCTGAAATTGTTTACAGTTGGCTGTAAGAATGGTTGACAGTAAATGACCCAGTAGATCTGTTATGGGGTCACTGGAGTCTATATAAGCTGTGAATTTTTTGGCCCATGCTGCTGATCTGGACCAGAGTGTTGCTACACTGCCTCTGCGTCAGATTATGCCACACTAATTGGAACTTAAGACTCTGGGGCTGCTCTGCAGAGGCAGTTTCTCAGCTGGACAGCCTAAGAGGAGAGACAGCCTTTGCTGATTTAAATCATCTTCTGTTTGAGATCTCAAAGACAGAGAAAATGCTCAGATTTAGAATCTAGAGCATAGCATCTACTAAGATTTGAGACTTTGATTTTAAATGGGAAAATGTAACTAATAGCAGAAGTCCCTGTTGAGAGTTATATTTTTCATTATTGGTTTATTGTATTTTATGCTTTATGCTTGATTGAATTCCAAATGTGTAACTGTTTTCTGTTTTGTTCTCTACCTATATATTTTAAGCCTTCTATCTAAAGGAGAAACTGAAATGTACAAAGTTTATCTAACTGCTTTGTTTTCTATCCATTTGAAGCCTTCTGTCTAAAGAAACTGTATGAGCAACTGTACTAATGCAATCTCTTGTTTTGCCTTTCTAACTATATTTTAAGCCTTCTGTCTAGAGAAAAAACTTGGAGTCTAATAAACTGTTTGCTTTTCTAAACATGGAGTCTAAAAAAGTTTATCTAGGAGGTCTTTAAACTTATTAGTGAGTATGTATTAAAAAGGTAAAGGTAGTCCCCTGCGCAAGCACCAGTCGTTTTCGATTCTGGGGTGACATCGTTTTCACGGCAGACTTTGTACAGGGTGGTTTGCCATTGCCTTCCCCAGTCATCTACACTTCCCCCCCAGCAAGCTGGGGACTCATTTTACCGACCTCGGAAGGATGGAAGGCTGAGTCAACCTCGAGCTGGCTACCTGAACCAGCTTCTGCTGGAATTGAACTCAGGTCGTGAGCAGATGGCTCTGACTGCAGTACTGCAGCTTTACCACTCTGTGCCACGGGGCTCTTATGTATTAGCCTTCTAATAACTGCAGGCTGTTTTGGGAACTGCAGCTTTCGGTTTTGGCTTTGTGCTGTTGGGGGTACAAAAGAAACCCCCCACCAAAGTTGGTGACCTGTGCATACAAAGAATTCGCCAACACCCTAGAGAATGTGTTTGACTGGGTGTCATTCTCACCTGAGATGGCTGGGCAATAAACTACAGGCCTAGGAGAAGTTATGCTAGCTGCGATTCTGATTGAGGCCTAAACCATGTCCTGCTTGAACCTCAATTGCTAGCAACGTAGACAACGCCTGAGCTGTGGCCTTCGTCTTTGGAATTGAAGGTTTGTGCCGTCTAATGCGAGCCCTGAAAGTAGATCCACTTGGGTAGCCATGTTGGTCTGAAGCAGTAGAACCAAGTTTGAGTCCAGTGGCATCACCTTTGTTGGTCTTAAAGGTTCCACTGGACTCAAAGCCCTGGAAGTATCGGACAGTTGAGCATGCTTTTTCATTTTCTTGCTGCATGGCTTTAGAGCGACACTGGTATTGAAATAAATTGTTTATCAGAAACTAAAATAAACTTTATAAATATTTTTAAATAAATTGACTGGTTGGTTGCTTGTGTGCAACTGCCCTAAGAGCCCCCAGAGTTCAGGCTTGAACCCCCTGAAAGCTACCCTACAAGAAACTGCTTATTAGCAGCCTTTGTAAGGGTAAGAGGTTGGCCACAGAAGGCTCTCAAAGCTTGAGGTGAAGGTTAAAGGCAGATGAGCACAGGAAACATCTCCACTGTTCATCCCACCAGCTTTAACGATATTTCAAGTCTGCCATTCACTTTCATTCGCCCTACTTCTCTTCTCCCTTGCCTGTCATTCATTTATCTATTTTTATTTATTTTATTCCATTTATGGCCTGCTCACTCTGAAACTGGCTCATTGTTGCTATTCATATCCAAGGGAAGAAGCTGCAGGGAACTATGCTAATAGTCTCTTTTTCCGGAATGCGCATGTGTGTTGTATCAGCAGCAATAAAGCAGACATGGACTAGTCAACGTCACCACTTCCCTTTTGAATGGCGGGGGGAGGGGAGAGCTGTGAGTACAATAAGAAAAAAACTGGGCTAATCACTATGCAACCATTGTGCTTGGCTGCCCCCTCAACTGTTTGTTCAGCCTTAATGGATCAGTAGCCTTTAAAGTAAAAAAAGAGTAACGTCCAAGGCCCTGCCCAACATACCTCATTGTTTTCAGCTGGTTGCCAGGGGCAACCACTCACCAGCTTAGGCAACCAACCTGCAGCGCCAGCTCATCTATGCAATGGTTTTGCGGAGTGCTCACCCAAGGCCAGTGATGCTGCACGATCCTTATTAGGAAACCACTCCCAACTCACAAAGACATTGGTGGCCTGCAATAACTCTTACATACCTGACAGGGAAGTTGTGGTCTGGATTTATCCTTTCCAACAAACTGTAAAGCTAGAGTCAGAGAAGGAGAAAACAAAGAAGGGAGCTGAAGCGTTTGCTCTTTTACCGTCTAGGAAGTAGAAAAAAGGGAACCTGGGAGATGGTGCAAAGGCGACCCATGCAGAACGGGGGCACTGAAGCCTTTCCAAGCTCTTGCAGAACTGCCCGTATCAACACAGTACCTGTTACAAAGGCAGCATTAAACACAGACCTGACTCTTGGGGGCTGCAATGATGGATGTACCATAGGAACCCCTGCATTCCCTAATACTCTCCGCTTTCATTCAGAAAACAACAGAAGTTTCTGGCTCTTATCATTAGAAAAAGGTGCTCAACACTGTGTGGGCAACGCTTGGAGGAGTCTTAGATGGCCACAGAGTTGCCTGATAGGCCAGTGCTTCAAGGCTCTACATAGCTTCTCTGCCATCTCCATGACTACCAAAACCAAAGTTAGATGGAAAAATTACACACAACATTATGAAACACACGTAGGTGGCACAACTCAGCTTAACAGTGCTACCGAGTTCACACTGTCAAATAATAAATTCTGTGCAATAACGCTGCTTCCTGAATTATTTATTTACTTTAAACTTATATCCCACCCTCTCCACAAATTGACTTAGGGTGGTTAACATTCCCACTCACCAAGTCTTGAACATCTTACTCTAAGTAGCTGGGGGGGGGAGACTCTAGACAAGTAGATACTTTAAAGTTATTTTTTCCCTTTGGATATTGGCTTTTAAAGGCAGCTTGTAATACAAAGTATGGTATCTGAAATATAACAAGCACCATCAGCTGATAAATCAGAGGCCAGCAACCAAAGAGTCAGCAGTCACAGAACGGCAACTCAGCAAATTTAGCAGAGTCACAAAAGCAAACTGCCAACAATACAGCACCATCTCTTGTTTTCTTTGGCTTAAATCAAGTGCTCTCTGAAGCAATATTGGTTTGACCAGCCCCTTGAAAGCTGTGAGGGGGAGGGAGAGAGAACATAGCAGGGAAGCCAAGTTTTTTCCCCAAGTGTCTTCACAACAGGAAGTTACACTGCATCTTGGCAAGCATGCTGAATTATAACGGGCATTCCCAAATGTCTGAGCGTGAGATAAACATGGTACACTTCGACAAGCCACTCCTCATAACCACCCCGAAAACTGCAACCATGGCTCCTACCTCCTGATGCCGGTTGCCTTCCCTGATGTAGACACTGGCCAAGTTTGTCACGATGAACGCCCACAACTCCTGATGGGTGGTCAGCTGCCGCAGGGAAAACAAGAAAGGCCAGGTTAAGCAGGGTAGGGCTTCTGCGACTCACAGCTGGCCTCACTGCATCCAAGCCTTCGAAGTTTTCTTTTCTTTTTAAAGAGACAACCCTCTCAAATAATCCCTATGTAAAACAAGGCAGGTTCGAAGCCACCCCCTGAATCTCAGTTTGAAATCTGGCCTTACCCGCAGTGCTGTGGTGAACTGCGCTTCCGCGTTGTCCATGCAGTTGACAGAAATGCAGTACAGCCCCTTCAAGAGAAAAATAGAAATCACATTTCAGGCTTCAAAATTGGGACTCTGGCTTCTAGAAAAACAAGGAACAAGAAAAAAGGTAGAGGGTGTGGGTCTCTAAAATGCCTGCTGCATCCTGAGGTAAACAGGAGAAGCTAGGTCAACCCCCCCCCCCACCCCCGTAACAGCATGGGGAAGGGGAATTCAGTGGCACATTTGATGTCCCCACACCCAAAGTGGAGGGGGGGCTGTGTTAGGTTAAGAATGCTACGCTCATTCCATGTATTACCAAATGCTGAGGTCTGGGGAGGTGTCAGTGGAACAGGCCTTTTATTTACCCAGTTTTTCTACAATACTGAAGCATATTTCTTCAGGGACCCACAGGTATATTCGGACTCACAGTGGTCCACTTCTGATACTGCTCTCATTCCCCACATTGAGGCAACGTTGGCCTTATTTGTCTGGGTCAGACCTTGCCACGTTTATCTATGCAACTGGACTACTGCAACTCACTTTATATAGAGCTACCCTTGAAAATTACAATGCGGCTGCCAGAACATCACAGTCAACTGACATTACCCCAGTTTCGCCGCAGCTGCACTGGCTACCAATCCGTTTGCGGATCTGGTTCAAGGTGCTGGTGTTAACTTTTCAAACCCTTTATGATCCGGGACCCTCTTCTCTTCGGGACTGCCTCTGCCACTGTAACTCCCTGTGCCTCCTTTGGTCATCCGCAGGGCTTTTTTTGCGTAGCAGGAACTCCTTTGCATATTAGGCCAAACCCCGATGTAGCCAACCCTCCAAGAGCTTACGGGGCTCTTCGCACAGGGCTACTGTCAGCTCCAGGAGGATTGGCTACATTAGGGGTGTGTGGCCTAATATGCAAAGGAGTTCCTGCTATTAAAAAAAAGCGCTGGTCATCCTCTCGGGGGTCTCTTGCAAGTGCCAAGCTGCAGGATGGTTTGGTTAGCCATTACCAAGGAAAGGGCTTTCTTAATTATGTCCCTTGCCTTGTTGAACATGCTCTTGGATGAGACCCATGCCCCGCGGGACTAGCTTAGCTTCCACAGGCCATGTGAGACCGAACTGTGCAGGCAGACCTTTGGAGATTTAACCATATGTTCTAGCTGGTTTGATAGTAGTACGGCACTGAGTCATGTATCTTAATATTTTATATGGATTATCTCGTGTTAGTCAGTTTACAACTTATCAGGGCTTTTTTTGTAGAAAAAGCCCAGCAGGAATTCATTTGCATATTAGGCCACACACCCCGATACCTAGCCGGAACTGTGTTCCTGTGCTTTCCTGCTCAAAAAAAAAAAACCCAAAAAGGCCCTGTAATTTATAAGGTTGTTGTCAGTATTGTAAGTTGGCACGAGACCCCTCTGGGCAAGCAGCAACGAAAAAAACCCTCAAACACATGAAGCTGCCTTATTCTAAATCAGCCCATTGCTCCATCAAAGTCAGCCTTGTCTATTCAGGCTGGAAGCGGCTTGTCCAGTGATTCAGGCAGAAGTCTTTCACATCGCCTTGTCCTGGAGATGCTGGTGACAGAACCTGGGAACTTCTGCACACAAAGCAAAGGCTCCTCCGCTGAGTCATGTGCCCCCCACTTGCCATGAATTGCAAACGAATAAATTACCTTTGTTCACGGGGACTCCATCTTTCAACTAGGGTGCAACTGATACACAGGTGTCTGCTTCCCACGCACCCCCTCAAAACTTAGAATCACAGAACTGGAAGGTACCTCCAGGTTCGTCTAGTCCAACCCCCTGCAGAATGCAGGAAAAATCACAAATACCTCCCCTTCACACACATAATCCCCAGTGGCCCCTGCTCCATGCCCAGAAGATGGCAAAAGGCTCCAGGATCCCTTGACAAACTGGTCTGGAGAAAAACAGCTGACGGACCCCAAAGCATCAAATCAGCATTTCTCGAGGGCGGGCCACAAGAGCTTCATCTTCTCAATCTCATCAAGAGAAAGCCCTTCCCTTTACAGAGTTGCGAGGGTCTGCACAGCAGACTATGAATTGCACGGGTGGGGTTTTCCTCATACTGAAATACCGCCAAATGTTAAGAGCTATTAATTTAAGACACACACACACAAACACATGCTCTGACTTGACAGTGGGAGATGCTGCTCGCTTTTCCTCTGAAAACGTTTTACACTGATTTCCAAGCCTGACTATGTGAAGGTGGAAGGAGTCATGCACGAGGGGCGTCATACTCACCAGAAGAGTGTGCAGCTGAGCCGCATGGTTAGAAAAGAGCCTGGGAGACTGCTGGCAGAGCTGGCAAACCTGAGAGATCTTTCAGCAGAAAGACAGGAAAGGACAGAGCATTTTATTTCACACTGGGGATCCTCTCCCGCAGCAATACAAACTGCCCCCCCCACAGTTGTACAGGTCTGCTTCTGAACAAGCTGAGAAAATAAAAATCTCAAGGCCCAGGTAAGGGGAGCTCAATCTCCACCCTTAAGGCCCAGGAGGAATCGGCTGAAGCTAGCGGCCACTGACCTACGTGGGGCTTCCAGATACAGCCCCATCCTGAGCAAATACGGTTCCTCTCAGCACTAGTGATCTGAGAGCATCATCTGATGGTACTGAAAGAGCTCTACCAGCTGGCTTGTTTGCTCCCCTGCACTGTACAAAGTGCAGGTTGAAAGTTTTAAATGGCTAGTTGAAGCCCCTGTTTTTGGGCTCTGACCTCCCTGCTGCAAGGCCTCATTTAAGGGGCTCTTCCCATCTAGCTGCTCAAACAGAAACTTCTCTTTCCACTAAGGCCTCTGAGTTTGTCACCAAAGGTGGGATCTCCCTCACATCCTTTCCCTTCTGGCAGCCTCAGGAATTTTTGTTGTAAACCACTGTAAGGAAGTCTGTCGCCACTTTACACGGTATTCATTATTTATAACTGTATGGGCCAGTGGTTAGAAGCTGCCTTGTAATTTCTAGCTAAAAATTATGCAAATAAACTTGTAATTAACTTATACGACGTGCTGTCACAGAATGGCTACTACTCTGAGGGCTTTCAAAAAGTAATTGAGACAAAATTCACAGGAGAAACCTGTTACAGGGCTGCCAGCTGGGGCAACTAAATGGAGCCTCCACACTCAGTTGCAGGCTACCTCCAGATGCAATTTGCCTGGGGGCAAGAACAGTGAGAGGGGCTCAAGAAGGAGAAAAGATTGGATTTATACCCCACCCTCCACTAACCAAAGGAGTCTCAGGGAGGCTTACAATCTCCTTTCCCTTCCCCACATCAAACACCTTGTGAGGTAGGTGGGGATGACAGAGCTCTCCCAGAAGTGCTCTTGAGCAGAACAGCCCTGAGAGAACTTGTGGCTGACATGAAGTCACATCAGCAGGTGTATGTGGAGAAGTGGGGAATCAAACCTGGCTCTCCCAGCTAAGAGCTTGTGCACTTAACCACTACACCAAACTGACCAAAGCTTCCGTGTCCCTGCCTACAGGATTTGTGAGAGCATCCAGCTGGCCACTGGGGGAGAAGAGATGCTGGAACAGATGAACCCACCTCGGAATGATCCAGGACAGCTCTTCAAAATGAAATAAATTCAGCTGGGGCCACGCCAGATTTTTCAATTTAGGATTCCTGCTCCCCTTTCTGATATGACACCTCCCCCCCTCTCCAGATTCAAGCAATGGCCTTTACCTCTTGCAATGCTGTAGCTTTGTGCCCTGTGACAAGCCGGCACATGATGATATGCTCTAGCAAAATCACTTGGAAGGATGATAAGATCGGGCTGCAGTCCAGCACTGGAAGGAAGAAAGAAAGCTGGATGGAGGGGAGGGATAATGAAAAACACAGCAGCCCTGCATCCAGAGGGGCAGCTGGCTCCCCCAACGTAAAGAGCCTACTTGAGTGCTGGAAAGCAACTGCTTGGCAATTCTGGAGGGGTGCCATCTCCCTCTAGGGCCCTTTGGATGGCTAAAGCCAAGACACACGCACACACATAAAATCCCTGCCAGTCTCTGTCCTCTGTGGGAAAACGAGACTGAAAGATACCCACCACCAAAATTCCCTCTAAGCTATGGAGTCTTGTGAGCAAACATTCTACTTTGTGAGCTGCTGGCATGAAAGTTGTGAGCTACTGCATGAATTATCTTGCTCTGGGATCATTTTTCCTGAGCTAAGACAACAAATGTGTGAGCCAGAGGCTTAAAAACTGAGCCAGCTCACACTAACCCACCTTCGAGGGAACACTGCCCACCGCTAGCAGGGAGGCACAGAATGCCTTGCTCTACATGAGCCAAAAAGAATTGGCTTCAATCCACATATGCCAAGGAATACTCTTCAACGGCACAAGAGAGAGTAAGCTTTGGAAAAGTAATGATTCGTTACCTTCTAAATGGGAGCTATTACGGGGTTTGGGAAAGTGAAGTATGGCTCCCGAAGAGCAGTAATATAGGGGGTGTCTATACAACCTCCCCCTCAAAAGAACAAATTAACATGCATTTTAAGCACAGAACCATGACAAAAAGGTACCCAATCACACCCAACAGCACTCAGTGACCCTCCCCATTTTTTTTTTTAAAAACATTGCTCACTTTTGAGTTTCTCCAACTGCATAAGCGCTTTGTCAGTGTACTTTTGAGCCTTCTCCAAGTAGCCGGCTTGCATTGAGTGCATCACTGTCACCTGGCAGGGAATACCAGAACACATCACTGTCAGGTGGTAAGAGGCCTTATGCCCTCCCCCACAGCAAGTGAAACATGACTTGTATGCAGGCACAACTTCCAGCATCACCCACATGACAAGAATTTGCACACCTCCGTTATAAACATAACGGAAGCCATGTTGGATCAGGCCAATGGCCCATCCAATCCAACACTTTGTGTGTCACACAGTGGCATGCGCTATCAGGAGTCCACCAGTGGGGGCAGAACTCCAGAAGTCCACCAACTATTGCCCCCCAAGCACCAAGAATACAGAGCATCACTGCCCCAGACAGTGTGTTCCATCTATGCCTTGTGACTAAGAGCCACTGATGGACCTCTGCTCCAAATCCCCTGCTTGTAGCCACCACCACTTCCAGTGGCAGTGAATTCCACATATTGATTACTCATTGGATGAAGCAGTACTTCCTTTTATCTGTTCTAAACCAACTGCTCATTAATGTCATCGAATGGTCACAAGTTTTTGTATCATGACAAAGGGAGAATAGTTTATCTTCTCTATCCAATGTATAATAATGTATAAGCAGCAGCTGAAGCCACGCAGATAGGAACAGAGGAAGCCCCCCCCCCACCTCCACAAACGCGGAGGGGTTTGCGGAGGGGGTGTGTGATTCCTCTGTCCTGGCTTCAGCTGCTGCTTATAGCAGGGGCTGGGAACCCAGCCCCTGCTATAAGCAGCAGCTGAAGCCACGCAGATAGGAACAGAGAAAGCCCCCCCCCCCGTCCGCAAACGCAGCGCTTCGGGAAGCGCTGGGTTTGCGGGGGGGGGGGGGGGTGATTCCTCTGTCCTGGCTTCAGCTGCTGCTTATAGCAGGGGCTGGGATCCCAGCCCCTGCTATAAGCAGCAGCTGAAGCCACGCAGATAGGAACAGAGAAAGCCGCCCCCCCTCCGCAAACGCAGCACTTCGGGAAGCGCTGAGTTGCAGGGGGGGGGGGGGGTGATTCCTCTGTCCTGGCATCAGCTGCTGCTTGCGAAGCGCTGGGTTTGCGGGGGGGGGGGTGATTCCTCTGTGCTTGGCTTCAGCTTCTGCTGATAGCAAGGGCTGGGATCGGAGGCTCCGATCCCAGCCCTTGCTATCAGCAGCAGCTGAAGCCAGGCAGTCAGGAAGAGAGGAAGCACCCGCCCCCTCCGCATACCCAGCACTTCGCAAGCACTGGCTGTGGAGCGGGCGGCGTGCTTTCTCCCTGCCTGTTTGCATGGCTTCAGCTCTGGTGCTTAAAGCAAGCGCTGGGATCGGAGGGCGGAGGGAGCGATCCTGGCGCTTGCTGTAGCGTCAGAGCTGGAGCCAGGCAGGCAGGCGCGGGAAGCGCCGGACTGAGGCAGCGGATTCCCCCCCCCCCAGGAAGGTACGTATGGTACCTTCGCTCCGTAAGACGCACACACTTTCCCCCCCACTTTTTTTGGGGGGGGGGAAGTGCGTCTTATGGTGCGAAAAATACGGTATATTGTGCAGCTCTTGAAGCTCCAACACTCCATTGGCCAGCTTGGGAAGAAAAAATTCTCTCTTTAAATAACTTCTCGAAGACAAGCCAGTCAGCAGCTTGGAGAATGTATTTAAAGTTAAAGTGGCTTTCTCCATCTAATATTGTCTCTACTGCTACAAATCTTCCATCTTTATCTTTAAATACTAATTTTGGCTCCAATTCTTGTTTAATATAAAAAACCACTCCCCTTTTCTTCTGTTCAGCCAATGAAAAAAATTCCACTCCAATTGTTTGTTCCATAAAAATTTCTAATCCTTTTGTTTAATATGCACTTCTTGCAAACAAATTATATTACAGTTTTGTTTCTTAATCCAATGAAATGTTGCCCTTCTTTTTTGTGGTGAATTTAGTCCATTTACATTCCAAGACAATAATTTGTAATCCATCATGGTGCAAATTCTTTATTTTCTTCAAAAAATCTACACATATCCCGTGCATTTGTAATCGTAATTCTTTCCCCCTGGAGCTCAAAGCTCAAGCCTTCGGGTATTATCCATCTGAACCTCATTCCATTGTCTCTCAATTTTTCTGTCAACTTTTTATATGTTCTTCTATCATTTATCACTTGCCTTGGCAGCTCCTTCATGATTCTCACTCTACTGCCTCCCACTATCAATGTCTTTTCAAAGTTTTTACTCATGATCCTTCCCACCATTTCCTTTGTCATATATCTTACGACAACATCTCTTGGTAAGTTATTTTTCTTGGCATAAAGTGAGTTCACTCTATACATATAGTCATACATGTTTTTAGACTCTTCAGGGTCTTCCTCTAAAAATTATTTTTATTATATATTCTTTTAAAACACCATCCTCCTTCTCAGGTACTCCTCTCAGACGTATCCGAGTCTCCATCAATTTGCAGTCATGGATTGTCACTTTTTTGTGCATTTTCAACAAGGTGGAATCATATACTTTCATTCTGCCTTCTACCTCCTGCACTTTCTTAGATGTTTCCTCAGTTTCCTTTCTGAGATCTTCCGTATCTTTTTTATCTCTGCAATAATTTTCCCCCCGATTCATTTATCATCTCTCTCACCCCTTTCATCATTCTGGCCTCCATTGCCTCCAATTGGTCCTGCATTTTTCCCAATGAAGTAGCCCTTGTACGGTGCTGCTTGTGTTCAGACATTTAAAAAACAACAAAAATTTGGACTGCATCAATTTCCAATTCGACTATCATATTCAAAAGAGTAGGACCTGCGCTTTATAATAAGCCCAATTTTGCTGTCCTCGGAGCTCCCACAGTCAAGGTATTTATTTTTAGTTTTTAAAACTTCCAAAATGGCTGTCGCAACTTTTTACTGCTCCTTACAATTTTCCCCCTTTTAAAAACATCCGAGGGCCACATAAATAATATGACCAATAGTATTTAACCTCTTACCCTCTTCTCAGTTAACTCCAATAATTTTTAATGTCTCGAATTCTTTAAAAACATTGTTTTTATTTTGACCTCCCAGCAATGGCCGCCGATGTTTCTCAATGGTAGCTCAGCTCGACATTTTCCTCCCCCGTTGTTATTAGGACTCTATGCGCCTAATAGTGCAAAGGATCAAAGATTTCAGGTTTTCACGGCTGGTAACATCATTAGGGTTTGTAGAATCTTTCGGGCTCAAGTGCCGTGTTCTACTGGAGAAAGTTTTTCTTCCAGACGTTTCGTTCTCAGCTGCGGAGAACATCTTCAGTGGCGTTGCAGCCAGAGCAGGCGCTCTGACCTTCTTGGCTGCTGTGCGTTGAGCGGGGCCAGGGCTGCTGGAGAGCTGCTATTTCTAGGCTGGAGGGGGTGTGGTGAAAGGGCAATTGGTTTGTGGATGTGCCCATTGTTTGGTGGGGCTTCCTGGAAGGTTAGTGATAAGGAAACTGGCTGTTGAATGTGACCATTGTTCTGTGTTAATTGCTGGGAGGGTTGGAGGGGGTGTGAAGATAAGGAAGATGGTTGTTGACTGTGCTGATTGTTCTGTGGAATATGCTGGTTGTTCTGTGACTTTCTGCAATTTATAGTCTGTAGGGTGTTTTGCAGAGCTGGGTACCAAGATTGGTGGATGAAAATGCCTTCTTCCTTTCTGTTAAAATTTTAACAGAAAGGAAGAAGGCATTTAACAAAATTTTAACAGAAAGGAAGAAGGCATTTTCATCCACCAATCTTGGTACCCAGCTCTGCAAAACACCCTACAGACTATAAATTGCAGAAAGTCACAGAACAACCAGCATATTCCACAGAACGGCTTAAACAACATTTGATAAACTTCATAAAGGAAGATCAAGCAGGGTTTCTTCCCAAAAGACAAATAAGAGACAATATTAGAACTGTTGTAAATATTATAGAATATTATGAAAGACATCCAGAAAAAGAAGTAGCATTATTTTTTGCAGATGCAGAGAAAGCATTTGATAATTTAAATTGGGACTTTATGTTTGCAGTAATGGAAAAAATGGAGCTGGGTGAAAACTTTATAAGAATGATAAAATCAACATATTCTGAACAAAGTGCAAGGTTGTGTATAAACACAGATCTTACAGAAGATATGAAAATTAGCAAAGGTACTAGACAAGGCTGTCCGCTTTCACCACTGTTGTTTATAATGACTTGAAATATTATTGATGCAAATCCAAGAAGAAAAAGAAATAGAAGGAATAAGAATAAAAGGATTTACTTACAAATATAGAGCTTTTGCTGATGATATAATGTTTATAAATGAAAACCCCATACAAGTTACACCTTTGCTGCTAGCTAAAATACAAGAGTATGGGGAGGTGGCGGGACTTTGTATTAATAGAGAAAAATCAAAAATTCTGTATAAAAATATGCGGATGAACAAGCAACAAGAATTACAGAGACTAACGGGTTGTGAAGTCACCTCTAATGTAAAATACCTAGGGGTGGAGATAACAATGAAGAATATTGATCTGTTTAAAAATAATTATGAGAAGTTATTGCGTAAAATGGATGAAGTCATGTTAAAATGGAATAAGCTTAATTTGTCATTGCTGGGTAGAATGGCTGCAATCAAAACGAATATCTTACCAAGAATAATGTATTTGTTTCAAACTATTCCTATTGTGAAGGATGGAAACAATTTGATAAATGGCGAAGGAAAATCTCAGAATTTGTGTAGGCTGGGAAGAAACCAAGGATTAAAATGAAAATTTTGACAGATGCAAAAGAAAGAGGTGGGTTTCAACTGCCGAATTTAAAATTTTATCAGGAAGCAGTTTGTTTAGTGTGGATGAAAGAATGGATAACGTTGTTAAACAAAAAACTTTTAGTGTTGGAAGGTCACGGAAATAAATTTGGCTGGCACGCGTATTTGTATTATGGAAAAAAGAAGATGGACGGTTTTTCCTCTCACCATTATATAAGAAATAATTTGCTAAATATATGGATTAAATACAAGAAATATGGAGATGAGAGACGACCGTTATGGATAGTGCCAGCTGAAGTAATAAAAATAACAGCTGAGAAAAGTGGTTGTCATATAATCAATTATTAAAAATACAAAGTGGCAAAATAGAACTGAAAACTGCTGAAGAGTTGAATCATAAATATGATTGGTTTCAAATGCAACAAATAAAGAGCTTGGTGGAGAATATTAAAACTGAAGGAATAAGGAAAGAGCAAACAGAATTGGAAAAAGTTCTGCTTGGAGACAATGATAAATTAATTTCAAAAGTATATAAATTACTTCTACAATGGTCTACAGAAGATGAAGTAGTGAAATCGCAAATGATTAAACGGGCAATTAATGTAAATAAAGGAATACAGATGGAAACTTGGGAATATTTGTGGAAGAACTCGATGAAACTTTCAACATGTCAAAGTATTAAAGAAAACTGTTTTAAGATGATGTATAGATGGTATGTAACTCCTAAAAAATTGGCAAAGATGAATAATAAGATGCCAGACAGATGTTGGAAATGTAAAAAGCATAAAGGTTCTTTCTACCATATATGGTGGACTGGTGAAAGAGCTAAAATGTTTTGGCAGAGTCAGCAAGAGATTTCTAAGATTTTGGGATATGAATTTAACAAAGTTGCAGAGACTTTTCTGTTGGGACTACAAATGGAAAAATTTCCAAAAGAAGATAGAACTTTAATCTGGTACTTGCTCTCAGCCGCTAGGACATTGTATGTGCAGTTGTGGAAGCAAGAAAAAATACCAGAGAAATGGGATTGGATTATAAAAGTTATGACATGGAGTGAAATAGACAAATTAACAAGAATATTAAGAGACTATGATTTAGAAGTTTTTAAGAAGGAATGGAAAAAGTTTAGAAGATATGTAGAAAAAGAGTGGAAAATAAAAAGACATTGGACAATCTTTGATAATGATTAAGTTTTAAAAAGAATATAAATTTTTGTTTTAATAGTTAAGAATACCTTTAAATATTTGCATTTTAAGTAAATAACACTGGCGGGGGTCAAGTAACGGGGGAAGGGGTGGGTAGAAAGTAATATATGGGGTAGATAAAATAAGCTTTTTTAAAAAAAAGATGTAAGATATAGATTTATTACCATATGTTACCAACAAAATTGTTTTAAACTTAAAGTTAAAGTTGCTTTCTTTCCACCTCTCCCTCCCCAATCTATTTTCCTTCCTTCCGGCTCACAAACATCTGACATTTATGTCTTGTGGCTCTCAAACATCTGCTGTTTATTCTAGGTAGCTCTTACATCAAGCAAGTTTGGCCACACTGATATAGAGGCATTATGATACTAGCTGATTTGCTTTTGATTCCCTTCCTGATAATCCCCAAGACAGCATTTGCCCTTTTTATTGCTGTCCCACTGAGTCGACAATTTCAGTTAATTCTCTACCACAACTCCAGGATCTCTCTCTCCTGGTCAATCTCCACCAGTTCGGACCCCATTGATATATATTTAGTTAGGATTTCTGTGACAGCTGCTGCTAAACTATATTTTGATGGGATAGGTGGACATAGGAAGCTGCCTTATCCCAAGTCAGATGAATGGTCCATCAAGCTCAGCAGTGTCTCCTCTGACCAGCAGTGGCTTTCTTGGGGGTCAAGCCCAGAAAGGCCCCGCACAGCACCTGCTAGTCAAGGTCCTTGAACTGGAGACTGAGCATGGGAGCTCCACCACTACTCCACCTCCCATCATATCGATGGGCAAGCTTTGCAAAAAGACAAGACGTGTTCACTAGTGGCGGTTTCCATTTCCATGAGGCCATTATTTGGAAACTGGCATCCCGAAATGGGAGAAAAAAATTATCCCAGTCCCACAAAGAATGAATGTTCAGGTTCTCCTACTAGCAAACATACACAAACGGGCACCTCCTCACACACACTCTACAGCACTCCTGCAGCAGCTAGTCAGGAGATGGGACTGCCCCACCCAAAGTTAAACACCACAAAGGAAGGCAGCTCACCAAATAGACCAGCACACACATGTGCTCCTTGGGCAGCCAGTGGAAGAGATCTGCAGGGTTGCTGGGCAGGATCTCATCATCGTGGAGCGTTGAAATGGTCTGGATGCACTGCTGAAGTTGCTTCAGGCATGGCTTGACGCTCTTCACCTGTGGGGAGGAACTACCTCAGAAAAGAATTGCTGCTAGCTGGTTAAAAATGCCCAGAGGTGAGAAGCAAAACCACACCTGGCAGTATACACCAAATCCAGAGCTACAAAGGTGCTTGAATGTGTGTACTGGCGCTGGGGAACGCAAACTCTCAAGCGTGGGGTTTAAAAATGTGCGGAACACATCAAAATCAGATGAATAACGTAAAGGTCCCTGCATTCAATGTGTTTATTTCAGCTTGCTTAGATAGCCAGCTGTGATCGCAGCATCAGATTAGGGCTGGCAAAACCATGATGAAAGTCCTCTCTCAACTAGGAAACTAGGTGAGCTGCTCTAACCCACCTCACAAAATTATTGAGAGGAAGAAAGGAAAACACCATATACACTACTTAGAACTCCTTGATGGAAGAGTGGGATACAAGCATTATCAGTATTTTATAACATATTTTTCACACAGACAGCTGCTTCTGCTAAGGCTCTCAGGACAATGTACAAGATTTCCCTCAACCTGTCATGTTCACAGTCCCACAACAACGAGACAAAGACAGTCTGGCCCAGCAAGCTTCATACCTTAGTGGAACCATACTGACTCACAAATATTATTCCCCTTTCCCCGCGCCCTGCCCCAGAGTCTCGGAATCCCAGGTCAAAGTCCAAATGCCTACCCATTGAATACATGTAGCTTGCCTTACATCGAACCAGATTATTGGTCCATCAAAGTCAGTGCCATCTAATGCTGGGGTGTAGAACTCATTTATGAGGGTCAGATCTGACATAAATGAGACCTTGTAGAGCTGGGGCCAGGCCATGTGTGCACCTCTATTTAAGATTAGGTAGCAGAGAGGCGGCAAGGCTGCACGGACGGCGGAGGAAGGAGGTGGCGTGGCTGCGTTGACAGCAGCAATGAACGAGGAAATGGGAGAAAAATGGGGGAGGAGGCTATGCGTGGGGGGGGGCGAAGGAGGGAGGAGGAAAACGGGAGGAGGCGGTAAGGCTGCACGGGGGGCCAAAGGTGGGAGGAAGAAATGCTGTAGGGGAGCCGAATTGGGTGCCCCCCCCCGCCACCCCTTGGGCTGTGGTTGGCAGGCCAGCCCTTGGGCCAGTCCCCGGGGCCAAAAAGGTTGGGGACAACTGTTTTAAAGGACACAGACAAACACGACTTAGGATTTTTTTTAAAAAAAAACTTAAAATAAAACATGCTTAAAACATTAGCACTTGTTGGTCTTAAAGCTGCTTTCTTTGTATTTCTCCCATGGGATCCAGGGAACTGGGCAAAGGAAGCTCTGGCTCTTTCCCTCCCTCCCCAGGGGACCAGGAGCGGAAGCAGCCTCAATCAATGGAGAAAATCAAGGTTTTGCTCTGCAGCTCCTGTGTGACTGAGCAAGACTTGCAAAGCAAGCTGAGATGCAGAAGAAACAATCAGACCTAGAGTACCACAGTGAATGACAGATTATATAAACGCCAAAAAAACTGGAAAATTAACAAATAAGTATAAAATATATTTATACAAGTAAACTAATTACTCTAAATCACCTTTTACAAAAATAGTATCACTTAGCAATATACAAAAATGTCTCAAGATTCAAAAGTCCAAAGTGAGAAGAATAAAAGTTACAATGTTATTTTTCCATTCATCATGTCAGTTTCCAACTTCAACTGCTTGTAAACCATTCGCCTGCATCCACAGGTAAATCAAAGTGCCAGTGCTACAAGAATTCTGCGTGCAATCAGTTCTTATTTTTCATTGGCATTTCTTCAGTTCTTTTTTCAAAGTTGCCAGACGAGAAGCTTCACTGTTTATGAAAGCTTTTTAGAAGTGGGCAGCCAACAGCCTCTGACAGTAAATATCGCCTATGTTACTGTTTCCATATACACCTTTATCAAAGAAACATACCCCACTCGTCGCAACACCACGAAACACTTCACACAGCACTAGCCCTGGAGAAAAGTCTATGGTGTTTTCCTTTCTTCCTCGCAATAATTTTGTGAGGTGGGTTAGAGCGGCTCAGGCAGCTTCATAGTTGAGAGAGGACTTTCATCATGGTTTTGCCAGCCCTAACCTGATGCTGTGAGATGCAGAAGGAAGCAAGAGAGAGGAAGAAGGAAGCAAACAAGCCAGTTGCTCTGGGGCCTCATTTGGCCCCCAGGCTGCAATTTTGACATCCTTGAGAGACAGACAACCACTCTCTGGGGTCTCGGGTAGTGGTCCTTCATATCCCCATTTACCTGATCCTTTTGAGACAGTAAGGGTCGAACGTGAGACCTTCATCAAGCCATGTAGATGCTCTACCATTGATACTGATTTCTCACTAGCATTGCTCCACCCCCAGGCTACTGTCCGCCCCCCCGGCACAGGTGATCAATCAGTATCTCTGCAGGCACATCGGAGAGCCAGTTTGGTGTAGTGGTTAAGTGTGCGGACTCTTATCTGGGAGAACCGGGTTTGATTCCCCACTCCTCCACTTGCACCTGCTAGCATGGCCTTGGGTCAGCCATAGCTCTGGCAGAGGTTGTCCTTGAAAGGGCAGCTGCTGGGAGAGCCCTCTCAGCCCCACCCACCTCACAGGGTGTCTGTTGTGGGGGAGGAAGGTAA
This sequence comes from Heteronotia binoei, assembly GCF_032191835.1. Classification (NCBI taxonomy): domain Eukaryota; kingdom Metazoa; phylum Chordata; class Lepidosauria; order Squamata; family Gekkonidae; genus Heteronotia; species Heteronotia binoei. Next base: position 188,531,616 of record NC_083224.1, on the reverse strand, counting down.
AGGAGATTGTGAGCCGCTCTGAGACTCTTCGGAGTGGAGGGCGGGATATAAATCCAATATCATCATCATCATCATCATCATCATCATCATCATCATCATCATCATCATCATCATCTTCTAATTTTGATGCGCAGCTTTCTCCAGTTCCCCTCAGTTTCTTAATCTTTAAAAGACAGCATCACAAAGCCGCGAGGGGAACTGGAGGGAACTGCACATCAAAATACAGCCCGCAGAGCAACTGGTGAGAAATCGATCACTTACACAGTGGAAAACGGAAGCCTTGGGTCAGATTTCTCAACGCTAGTGAGAAATCGGTATGAGTCACAGCCCTTCCTCACTAGGTCTAGTCTGTTCTGCAGCACAAGAGAGACAGGCTGCTTGAAAGCAGAGAATGCCAAAGTCTGTCATTTCCAGGGAAAGGATCTTTACCAGGGGGTGGTGGGTGTCTTTTGAGTCCAGTGTGTACTTTGCCAAACAAATGGACATCCCCCCACCCAGCAATGTCCAGCTGCATGATAAAGCACACACAACGGTTAAATGCAAAACAGAAAAAGTAGGCCTATGTCAAATCAAGTTCTTACAGCTTGAAAACATCTGTTCTTCTACTTCGTGTGCAAAACTTCACCAGATTTGTTTAAAAAGGCAGGGCAACAAAAAGCTGCCCTGGGGGGGGGGGGATAGGGTAGATGCAGCCTCCAAACTGTTAACTGGCCTCCTCTGCTTCAAAGGCCATCTTCTGAACTGCAGCAGACAGGAAAAACTCCAGCCTCAGCGCATCAGCTTACCTGACCGGCATCCAGGTAGTGCGTCACCTGCAGCACCAAGAAGAACACCCGCAGCGACTCCTTCTGAATGGGGTTTCCCTGCCAGTTCTCCACAATCTGCCCACAGAGAGTCAGCAGCGGGTGGACCTCCTGCAGTTTCCTCTCCATGAGAAGCAGCTACAAAAGGAAGAACAGAAAACTTAAAAGGATTCACTTGCATTCTCAGGGACGTGGAGCATCTTTGCTTGACACTCAATAACTTCATAAAAGTGGAAGAGCATGCTTCAGAGGGTGGCCGGATTGGTCTACAGCAGAACAGCTAGATTTGAGTACAGGAGCACTGTAGAGCCAAAGCTCCCTTTAACAGATTCAAGCAGGAATGGATATAAGGACTCAGGTACTTTTCTCCCTTTCTCACAATACAAGAACTCGTGGGCATTCGATGAAATTGCTGAGCAGTCAGGTTAAAACAGATAAAAGGAAGTACTTCTTCACCCAAAGGGTGATTAACATGTGGAATTCACTGCCACAGTAGGTGGTGGCGGATACAAGCATAGCCAGCTTCAAGAGGGGGTTAGATAAAAATATGGAGCAGAGGTCCATCAGTGTGTGTGTGTGTGTGTGTGTGTGTGTATTATTTATTTATTTTTTTGGCCACTGTGTGACACAGAGTGTTGGACGGGAGGGGCCACTGGCCTGATCCAGCAGGGCTTCTCTTATGTTCTTATGTGACACAGAGTGTTAGAACATAAAAACATAAGAGAAGCCATGTTAGATCAGGCCAATGGCCCATCCAGTCCAACATTCAGTGTCACACAGCGGCCAAATATATATATATATATATATATATATATATATATATATATATATATATATATATATATATATATATATATATATATATACACACACACACACACACACACACACACACACACACACTGTGGCTAATAGCCACTGATGGACCTCTGCTCCATATTTTTATCTAACCCCTTCTTGAAGGTGGCTATGCTTGTGGACGCCACCACTTCCTGTGGCAGTGAATTCCACATGTTAATCACCCTTTGGGTGAAGAAGTACTTCCTTTTATCCGTTTTAACCTGTCTGCTCAGCAATTTCATCGAATGCCCACGAGTTCTTGTATTGTGAGAAAGGGAGAAAAGTACTTCTTTCTCTACTTTCTCCATCCCATGCATTATCTTGTAAACCTCTATCATGTCACCCCGCAGTCAACGTTTCTCCAAGCTAAAGAGCCCTAAGCGTTTCAACCTTTCTTCATAGGGAAGGTGTTGGACTGGAGAGGCCACTGGCCTGATCCAACAGGGCTTCTCTTATGTGACACAGAGTGTTGGACTGGATGGGCCATTGGCCTGATCCAACATGGCTTCTCTTATGTTCTTAGGTATCTCCATTCCTACTTTATTTGATGAAGGGAGGTTTGACTCTCAAAAGCTCATACCTTGAAATTCTTGTTGGTCTCCAAGGTGCTACTGGACTCAAACCTAGCACATTATTTGGCCAGATACATTATGCTCTTCTCCTCATTCTGCTGTCTTAACAGGATGGCCTGCTGCAGTGTTCCCTCTAAGCTCATTAACACAACAAGCCTCACTCAGGAGCTATACAGGGTCTTGCACTGCCTTTTGCCCATTTCGAGATTACAGCAGGTATATTCTGATCAGGATGTGAACTGCTTCACTTGGGGGGGGGCGGTGAGGAGGGAACTGAACAATGGCCAGCAGTCTGCCAGAAGACCACATTCTGTGTGCTCCTGCTGCTCAGTAATAGTTGAGCAGCAGGAGCCGTAGTCTTCTAATCAGGGGGAAAATTATATTCCATTAACAGACCCCTGTCCAGAAAAGCCCCAAACCTCTACTTACCATGCCTTTACTGAGTAGAAACAATGCTCTAGAGGGGAAAAAAAAAAAGAAATAATGCTTCAGAATTCTAACTAAAACAACCAGTGTTGCATAGCAAAAAGTGTTGGTGTAATGAATCTATCTGCACCCAGTCTGACAGCTATGTTTTGACAGCTGGTGATCTAGCAGGCATGCTAGGTCACAATGACCTTATCAGCAGGCCGGTTTGAGCCGGCAGAAGCCAAGAGAAGAAACCTGCTGAGTCAGCATGACAGTGCACAGCCTTGATTGGCTAGTAGGACTATAAGAAGACTGTGTGTGGACCACACAGGTCTCTCTCTGAGAGTTGGTGTGTAGGCGGAGCATTTTGTCTGTTGGAGTAAGATATTGGACTGCACTAGTGAGCACTTATTGTATGTATCTGTAAATACACTATTTTGGCACTAGTTGCAGGTGTCTGGCTGATTTCTTTCCTGAAGCCCTGTGTCGGGCAGGTCACCAAACTCACTCTGCTAACTCCCGCACCGACAGGGTTATGGGCCCAGGGCGGTTCCGCTGCGCGGAGGAGCACCGTGAGAGTTGAGCTGGCCGAGAGTTTGGAAAGAGCCGGAGGCGAGGAACGCCGGTTGAAAGACAAAGCAGCACCAGCTATCTCGTTTTGAGAGCCAGAGGGACGACGGCAGCCAGCTGTGTGGAGGAGTCGGCATCATGGCTCAGCAGCAGCTCGCAGTGGCCGTTGAGAAGCTCAACTCAGCCAACTACGCGGTGTGGAGCCTGAGAATGGAACACTACCTCAAGCGTGAAGGGCAATGGCTGTTTGTGAGAAATCCCCCTGCAGCGTTATCTCCTGCCGAGACTGTGTTAGCCGATAAGGCACTGGCAAACATCGTGCTGGCTATAGGAGATGACCAGGTAGTATATGTGCGAGGGAAGGACACTCCCAAGGCTGCCTGGGACGCGCTCAGTGGGGTTCATGTTAGTACCACTGCTGGCTCCCTTATGGCCTTGACTAGGAAGATGTTTCGCACTGTTATGCCAGCTGGAGGGTGTGTGAAAGACCACATCAAGAAGCTAACGGACTGTTTCGTTGAGCTTGAGGCCAGAGGCAAGACTGTAGCTCCAGATGACAGAGTGTACATTTTACTGTCATCGTTGCCGCCTGAGTTTACTCCCCTGATAACTTCCCTGGAGACAGTGGACGTAGCGACCCTGACAATGGGGTACGTCTGTGCCCACCTGCTTGATTTCCAAGAGAGGATTGCGGCAGTGAGCTGTCCGGGGGTTGAGGAGCGTGCGGCTATCGGCTCGTCTGGGAAGACAGCCAAGAGAGAGCCAGCTTTTGCTGCTGGCAGACGGCCAAAGGTTGAGAAAGAGGAGCCGACTGCAATGGCAGTCCGACGCTGCTATGGCTGTGGGTCGCCAGAGCACCTGCTTCGAGCTTGCCCAGAGAGGGGGAAGAAGCGGCGTGGATGGAGGCAGCGAGAGTGGAGGACCACCAGCCCGTGTGAGGAAGGAGCCCGGCTGGTCACGTCTGCAGTAGAGAGCACAGGGTCTGCTTGGATTTTAGACTCTGGGGCAACGAGCCATCTCTGCTGCAAGAAGGAGTTGTTGAACAATGTTGACATTCCTGAACACAGGCATGTTAGATTAGCAAATGGGACCATTGCCAATGCTACTTGCGCAGGCAATGTGAAGTTTCCTGTGTTAAATTGCACTTTGCAAAATGTGTTATGTGTACCCACACTACAGTCAAACCTGCTAAGTGTTAGCACGCTAATTGACCAGGGATACCAGGTGAGGTTTGAAAGGACCTGCTGTAAAATCCTGGGAGGTGGGGGAAAGGTGCTTGTAACTGGAAAAAGAGAAGGCAAAATATATGTGGTCCAGAATGAATGTGCCCAGGTGGCACAGGTGTCAAATGAGCCTGTGCACAATAAGTGTATACATTTACTGCACCGGAGACTGGGGCACTGCGGGTTTAGAGCGTTGAAAAAAACCCTGGAATTGGTGCCAAGTCTAAAAGTGAAACCTTGTAAATGTTACTTGAATTGTCAGGTCTGCAAGAAGACCAAAAGCAGGGCATGTGCTGTGTCTAAGGAAAGCACAAGAGAAAGTGAGAGTGCCCTAGAGCTCGTCCATTTGGACGTGATTGGCCCATTGCCAAAAAGTCTGTCGGGGAGGAGGTACTGCTTAGTGGCCACCGACGACCACACAAGGTACTCTTGGGTCTTTGCTATGGTGCATAAATCTGAAGTGTACAAGACGTTCAGAAAATGGGTCAAAGCAGTTGAGAGACAATTAGGTGTAAACCTCCAGGCTATTCAGACCGACAGAGGGGGGGAATTCTTCTCAAATGAATTGAAATGTTGGCTGGAGAACAAGGGCATTGCCCACCGTTTAGTGGACCCAGCCACGCCCCAGGAAAATGGGAAAGAAAATGGGCTAGCAGAGCGCACAGGAGCTGTGTTGCAAACGATAATGTACAGCATGCTTGAAGATGCAAGGTTGCCAATTTGTTATTGGGCAGAAGCCATGTACTGTGCTGTGTTTATTCATAATCGTGTTTGGTGTGAACCTGTAAATAATTTGCCCTATAGGTTGCTGTATAACAGGTACCCAGATTTGAGATTTTTGAGAGTCTTTGGGACACAGGCTCGGGTTGGCATCCCCTCCGAGAGCAGCAGAGAGGGGGATGTCCGGGCAGAGAGCCTGACTTTTCTGAGCTACAAGCCAGAAGCCAGGTGTTATCGCTTCTGCGATAAGAGAAAGAAAATAATCCTCAGTCAAACTGCCCAGTTTAACGAGCAGTCCAGCTGGCCTCACTTACACTCTGATAAGAGAGAGTTTGTACTCCTGCCAATTACTGATAATGATGCTGGAGTCCTGCCCAGGGTAATTAAGCAGGAACATTCTCCCGACCGGGGGTTGGCAAGCCGAGGGGCAGAAAAAGGTGAGCCCAAAGCTGGCACAGAGCCTCAGATGCAAAGTCAGGAGGCAGAGCGTGAAAGTCATGAGGTGCAACCTCAAATCACAGGGGCGGAACAACCAGCCCAGGAGGTGGGAACAGATCAGCCTGAAGAAGATAAGGCCGGTCCTAGCACAGAGCCACGGGTGTCTGCTAGAACCACAAAAGGCAAACCTCCTGCCAGGTATAAGGTACCCTATGTCACTCTGACAGTTAAACCAGACCCACCTGGGTTTGAAGATATGCTGAAGGAAAAGGCTAAGAAGTGGAAGGCCTGGGTGGCAGAGTGCGAGGCAAAGAACAGGGAGGCTGAAGCCAAACGCCAGAAGGAGCTGGCTGACCAGGACAGTGATGATATTTTCTATCACCCAGACGAGTTCCTGGAATGGTAATGATGAATGTGTAAATATGAAAATGTATATTACTGTCTGCTTGTGAACATGAAAACTATGTACAGTGGTTGGGTGTACTGGGTTCAATAGATTAGGAGGTGTGTTGGTGTAATGAATCTATCTGCACCCAGTCTGACAGCTATGTTTTGACAGCTGGTGATCTAGCAGGCATGCTAGGTCACAATGACCTTATCAGCAGGCTGGTTTGAGCCGGCAGAAGCCAAGAGAAGAAACCTGCTGAGTCAGCATGACAGTGCACAGCCTTGATTGGCTAGTAGGACTATAAGAAGACTGTGTGTGGACCACACAGGTCTCTCTCTGAGAGTTGGTGTGTAGGCGGAGCATTTTGTCTGTTGGAGTAAGATATTGGACTGCACTAGTGAGCACTTATTGTATGTATCTGTAAATACACTATTTTGGCACTAGTTGCAGGTGTCTGGCTGATTTCTTTCCTGAAGCCCTGTGTCGGGCAGGTCACCAAGCTCACTCTGCTAACTCCCGCACCGACAAAAAGCACCAAACTCAACTCTCCACTAAAGCAAAGAGTTGGAAGGGTGGTAGTTTTAATATAGACAAAATTCAAAATGGCACAAACAGAGCAGAATCTGTGAGCTTTGATTTTCACAACCATCAGCTTTGGTTCTCGTGCAAAGCTTATGTGAAAGATCTCAAAGGAGAACAACTTCCTGGAGAGTCACACTAAGCCAACATGTGCAAAGTGCAGGGGCTGATGGCAGGGAAGATGCCAAGGAAAGCCAAGAAAAATATAAACTCTATAAGCCAGGGGAGTCAAACATGCGGCTCAGGGGCCGAATCAGGCCCCCAGAGGGTTCCTATTAGCCCCCCCTGAGCAACTGTCTGTCATCTGCTTCCTTCTGCATCACAGCTTGCTTTGCCAGGCTTGCTCAACTGAAGAATATGACGACTGCAGATTTATACCCCGCCCTTCTCTCTGAATCAAAGACTCAGAGCGGCTTACAATCTTCTATATCTTCTCCCCGCACAACAGACACCCTTTAAGGTGGATCGGGCTGAGAGGGCTCTCACAGCAGCTGCCCTTTCAAGGGCATAGCTATGGCTAACCCAAGGCCATTCCAGCAGCTGTAAGTGGAGGAGTGGGAAATCAAACTCTGTTCTCCCAGATAAAAGTCTGCACACTTAACCACTACATCAAATGCACAGGAGCTACTGAACAAAACCTCTGTCAGGGGTGGCCAAACTTGCTTAGTGTAAGAGCCACATGGAATAAACATCAGATGTCTGAGAGCCACAAGACATCAATGCCAGAAGTTTGAGAGCCACAAGACGGCAGGGAGGGAAGGGAGGGAGGGAGGAGAACAAATAGATTGAGGAGGGAGAGAAAGGTGGAAAGAAAGAAAGTTTAAATTTAAATGCCTTTCCCAAGCCATTGGCTGGCTTGGAGAAGTGATTTAAATAGATAAATGCCTTCTCCAAGCTTGCCAACAGGGTGGTGGTAGCTTTCAAAGCCACACAATATGTGTGAAAGAGCCACAGTATGGCCATCCCTGCTCTATTTTCTCCACTGGCTGAGCCTCCTCCCTTGGGGAGGAAGGCGGAAAGGCAAAGCTTGTTTTTCCAGGCTCTCAATCGCACAGCAGAGCTACTGAATAGCGATGTGCATTCGGTTCAGCCGAACCGAAGAAACCACCGAATCACCCCTGATTTGGAAGTATACGGCGCCGTATACTTCCGAATCCAATCTGCAGCCATTATACGGGAACCGTATACGGCTCCCCATATACTTCCGAATCGATATTTGGAAGTATATGGAACTCCATGGAAAAGGCGGGAAAGGAGCTTCTGCAGCCTCAAGAGAGCTGCTTGCCTTCTTTCCCGCCTTTGGAAGCCTTTTCCCGCTTGTCCCATAACCTCCCTAGGATCAGGAAGGGAGGGGGAGAGGAGCCCCAGCAGCCAATCCAAAGCCAAGCCATTGCTCTCTTGTTTCCTTGGGTATCCAAGTAAACAGTGTTGTCTGCCAATCACAGAGCAATGGTATTTTTTGAAACTGCTCTGTGTAGGGCCAGAGAACCTCTCCATTCCATTGCTGCTGTGTTGGTGTTGGTGTGAGAGAGAGATTGTGCTGTGCTGGCCCTTGGCCTCAGCTGCTGCTGCTCTCTCTTAGCCTTGCCTGACCTGCCTGGAGAAGAGAAGACATCTAAGGTAAGACAGTCTTGGGGTTCTTGTTTTTATTTTAGTTAGTAAAAGGACTTTTTAAGACTCAGAGTCCCTTTACTTATCCAGATTTGGGTGGGTGAGTACTGGGTAGCTTATTTGGGGTTAGGGTTAGAGGGTTCTGCTAGGGGTGGGGGTGGGGTTTGCCAATTTGCCCATATCTTACTTTAGTGAGAGGACTTTTAAAAGTGCAGTGTCCTTTTACTTTTCCTGAATTGGGTGGCTTGGATTTCTTGGGGTTACGTAGGGTGAAGGTTTTTTGAGGGGGAGGGGTTGGTAAAGTTCCTGTATTGTTAAAAGTCAAGTTTTTTACTGTTTTGAAAGGATTCTGTGTTTGATTTGTTGCTGCTGTGTTGTGCTGCTGTTGTTCCTTTCTCTTCTGGTTCTTGGAGGGCTGTTTGGCCTAAATTTTATTGTTGAAAAGGTCACTTTTTTAACAGTTGAGTTTGTTGGCCTTTTCTCAGTGATCTGTTTGAATCTATTCTCTGTTGTTGCGGGTTTTGCATCCTGTCCTGTTGTCGCTTTTCCTGGTTCTGGGTTGGTTTTTTTTTTGGGGGGGGGGGGGGGTTAAAAGTTAATTTCTTTCTGTCACGTTTTGGTTTTTTTTTTTTTAATTACCTCTGGTTGGTGTGGGGGTTGGTGTGTGGGGTGGGTCACTTTCATGTTTTTATAGAGTTATTTTTGGAGTCTGAGGGTGCTTTCGGTTTGGCTAGGGCCACTAAATAGGCTGCCCCACTAATAAGGGTGTTTTTAGGGATTGTGTTTTTTGAAATTTAAAAACAAATTAATCCAGTTCATGGCTTTATCTTCTTTCAAAATTCAACTAGGCCAGACAGGGGTGGTTTAAAAAGATTTTAGGTTTCTCATAAAAGGCAGCGTGACTACTAGGGCACATCAAGCTCCCTTTTAAAGAGACTAGAGTTGCCGTACATCTTGCTTTCAGCCACTGAAAGCTGGTGCATCAGATTTGCATAGGGTAAACCACAGCTTCTCTCAAGTTATAGGGGACACCTAATTTCTAGTTTGCAAGGAAATCTGGTTTGTCCCAGGATCTAGTTAGGAGAAGTTTAACGAGGAGGACATAACAAGGATTGCCTTCATCTCAAGGTAGCCTTTTAAAAACTGTAGCCAGGTAGAGGCAGGATCACCTAGTCTCCTAAACTTTACCAGACTACTACTACCCCAACCCAAAGAAGGACAGGTTAGGAACCAAAAAAACAAAAAAGTTTTGGTGGTAGGGTTTTCAAAAAGAAGTCAGGGCATCAGTTAGTTCAGGGTACAGTGAAGTGAGTTAGGTTTGTAAAAAGCTCCACTCTCAGTTCAGGTTATGTGAGACTGGTCAAGGGTGACATGAGTGACAGGCAGCAGAAGAGCGGCCCTGGGGGCAAGGCCAAGGAGAAGACTAGAGAAGTGGAGGGGAGCGGGAGGACCCAGATTCCCCCCCCACCTGTGCGTAGGCCACTCCACAGCCTCCTTCCAGCACTCCAACCTCTGGCCAGAGTGTGATGAAGAAGAAGGCCCGCCTTGGGCCCTTCATCAAGGCTGCTGCTGGGGCACCCCCAGCAGAGGTGCCATTAGGAGCTGTGTCAGAGTTAACACAAGAGCTTTTGATTTGGTTCAGAAATGGAAAACAGAATGATTAGTACTTGCAGAAAGTGCAGGCAATGTTTCTCTTTTTGGGGGGTAACCCTGTTCCATTTTATGTAACTTTTAGGATTTTTCTGCAAACCTCGCAGGCAGTGTTCCTTCTAAGCTGAGTTAGTGTGAGCTAGCTCAGGTTTTTTTTAGCTTCTGGCTCGCACATTGTTGTCAGCTCAGGAACAATGGCCCCAGAGTAAACTAATTTATGTGGCAGCTCACAACTTTCATGTCAGTAGCTCATGAAGTGGAATTTCTGCACATAAGACTCCACAACTTAGAGGGAGCATTGCTTGCAGGTCCCCCAATTCACTTATATGTTTAAAGCACAAATCCAAACTAGCAATATTACCACTTGTCTCACATATTTTCATGATACATATTTTGAGTTGGTACAACTTTCTTTTAAAAAAAGTCTCACTCATTTTTTAAAAAGTATGCAATAGGAGTGGTTTTGTTCAGCATTCCCCCAAATTTCTCATGTCTTCCAATGAAAAAATAGTCAGAAAAAGTAGTTTCTCCCTAGATGGGGGGGGGGGGGGGTTTCCCACAGGCCTTCACATCTCCAATCAGGTGCTAGGAAAGACCCTCCTCTCTCCATGAGACTTGTATGGAGCAACAGCTAGTCAGAGCAAGCAATGCTAAGCAGTACTGAAACAATATGGACTTCTAGGAAGCTTCATGGTTAATGTCACAATCCAGCACGAATACGATGGCTCTGCAAACCTTGTTGCACAGCTCTATGTCATCCTTGAGAATCCTGAACAGACGGGAAGGGACCTACCTTGTGTATTCTGACCCAACCACCCGGGCATATTCTGCTCCAACTCCCAAAAGATCACAAGCTGACACTAAATCTTTTTCAAGCGTGTGCAGTTGCTAAACCAAGAGAAAGAGAAAACATAATATTCACACGTCTGCTCACATATCAGAATGCTGACTGTCTGAACATACAAGTTAACTGCGTCATTACAAAGCAGACAACTGACTAGTTAACATTTTTTTACTTCGGCAGTTCAAGGGTTTAATGCCACAGTGGGATAGTTAGCAATACACATTTTTTAAAAAGTGACAACCACCAGCAAAAGGCCTGGTGCAATCCTTAGAACACTTTCCTGAATACAATACAGCAATACAATGCAATCCTTAGAACACCTTCCTGAAAGTAAGCCCCGTTAAGTAGATGATTCAGAGTAGCTCTATGTAAAGACTGCATTGATAGATAAACAAACAGAGCCTTTCAAATCAACATTTAATTAAGGCTCTGTGCCAGTTCTCATGTTTGAGATCATACAAAACCTTGTCTTAAGAACCTGGTGAGGTTTCTTCGCTCTTCCAGATCTAGGACAAGGTTCTTAAATTCTGCTCACTGCTCCCCTTTGCTTGCAAATCACTGAAAAATTCACAGTGCAGGGAGGGATACAATGTGTCTCATTAGTGACTATACTCCAGCCTGTACGTCGCTTCAGCTACACTGCATTAGATTGCCGCATCATCCATCCCTTGTAAATAAGAGTTGCTGTCAACAGAGCACAGCTTCATGAGAGAGGGCTGCTAATTTTCAGGGGGTGAATCCCACCAATATCACATTAAGCTCTGCCATTTCAAGATGGCAGCCAAACCAAGGAATTCCATCATCTACCCATACTTCCAACCAAGGCTGCTACCTGCAGAAAAGAAAACTGCCCCTAAGCAATTAGGAAAGACAAACATTGCCCCTTTTGGTCATGAAGCACTTAGCGTCAAATGTGTGTGCGAAAGGTAAGCGAACAAGATAGGAAGTGGGCTAATACCTCAAGTAGTGAGCCTCCTTACTCCTCAAGGGCTACCTTTTCATGGCTCTGTTGTGTCTTCCTCCCTGTGCTGGGGTTTGCTCCTCTGACCAAGCTTCTTCAGCATAGCTCTAGACAAAATTGCACTGTGAACCCTTCCACATACTTCCTTCCACCTTGTGAAAACACCACAACTGACTCTATCCACCCGATAAAATGATTCTGCTATATTTTAACCCACTTTAAAGACAGCGTTCAAAACAAACTTACTGCAAGCTGGAAGAGGAGGCGGCAGTGCCAGTACGGAGTTTGCTGTGAAATCTGGATGGCCTTACGCAGCAACGGCTTCGCTGCATCAACTGAGTTCTGAAAAGCCAGAGACAAAAATCAATTTGAGCATTGTCGGGGAGGTATTCAAGAAAGGACACAAAACCAGCAGGAGGAAAGCAAGACTTTAAAAGAAATGCAGTTAACTGTAACATAAATATTTTGGACAAAATGAGCACGTTCCAGGCCCTACAAGCTCCCCGTCCTTTTGTGTGTGCAAACTTCTAATTTAAGGCACCTGCTTGTAAATGACTATGGAATTTTTTTTTCATCCTAGAGGAAAATAACTATTTTACTGAATCAGGTGAACCAAAACCATGCCCCAGCTCAGAGGTAGAGTGCCTGATTTGCATGCAAAAGGTCCCAGGGTCAGCACCAGACACCTCTGGTTTAAAGGATCTCCGGGCAGCAGGTTCTAGGAAAAGACCCTTTTCTGCCTAAGAACCACTGCTGGCTAACACAGACAATACTGAGGTGGAGGAACCTGTATAAGGTAGCCTCACGTGTTCAGTGGAAGGCCAAAGCTCAGAGGTATGGCATGTTTCCGTGCAGAAGATCCCACATCCAAACCATGGTATTTCCACTTAAAGGAACTCAAAGAACAGGGCTAGGAATAAGGAAAGGACTGCTAGTCAAAGTGGTAGACCAACTGTCTGAGAGTCCAGCAGTGTCATAGAGCCTCCAATGAGCATAGCCAAAACTTCTTAAAACTCAGAAACAAGGCACAGAGGCCTGTAGCTTGTCTTTATAATCCAGGGTTCAAAGGGAACCTTAACTTTGCATGGAGGTTCCACTAAGCTTTCAGGCAAAGTTCTTCGGAGCCAATACAGAGTAGTGGCTACTGTCAGATTAGGACTGGGAAGACTTCACCCAAGTTCAGATTCCCCACTCTGCCATGAAGTGATCTTGGGCCATTCACTCTGAGACCAACATATTTCACAAGATTAAACAGAGGAAAATAACATCACTTGAAGCCCCTTGAAAGAAAGGTGGCACACAAATATGACGGTTGCTTTCAACCCGACATTCACCAACAGAACTGAACTTTCTCCCTTCAGGGTCCTCAATGCTAGCTGTTTCCCAGGAACACATGACTATAAATGCATTTCAGTTTCATTAGGAAATCATTCTGATAGACTAAAAGCCAGATGAACAGAACAAAATCTAATTACTGATTTTTTTGGGTTTGTTTTTATAGAAAACAATCAATGTTCTCTCTAAGCTGTGCATGTGAGCGACTGCTCATTAACATAGGAACCCCCACTCAGCAGCAACCTGGAGCCACGCAGGGTCTTGCACTGCCCATTGCCAGTTTAAGATGACAGCAGTTATATTCTGCTCAGGATGTAAACTAGGGGAAATCAGAGGGAATATTGAAAACAAGTACCTTATAAAAAACAAATAAGATAGTTAAAAGTCATAGTCCTAGATAAAACTGTACCCGAGCACTGTGATACTGTAATTAAATCAACAACTTTAACCAAAAAAAAATTCCCTCTCTGGCTACTAGCCTAGCCCCCAGAAGATCTGAATTCAAAGAGGCAATGAGCAAAGTCTACTCTTTTCTCTACTTACCTCTTGACAGTATAGCTCGGAGAGGAGGCTGGCTGCTTCAAACTTGACATCCTCAAACTGAGGGATCTGGCAGTATCTTAGTTAAGAATGTAAGAACACCAAGAGGAGCCCGACAAGATCATACCAATTGGTCCATGTAAATATAGCACAATCCCCTGTGGCCAAAGAAATGCTAATGAGAAGTACAGGAGCAAACAATACCTCTCCCCAGTACCTGTCCTCCAGAAAATGGTACTCAGCTAATAATTAGAAAGGTGGTCGTGTCATAGTTAACAGTCTCACAAATTACTGGAGAGACCTAGGCTCAAATGCCTAAATAGCCTTGACATTCACCACAATCTTAATCTTTACAGGGTCATTGTAGGGTAGGTAAGGGAAAGAAAATATATGTATGGGATAAATATGTAATAATTTCATCTTTGTGCAAACCAACAGACTTTGGCACTAAAAGTTTTAAATAATTCTTCATACTGTAAGAGATCTAAACTTAAATTTACAAAGTCATGATACGCACACTAGGGATCCTGAAAGCTTTTGGTTTGCTCAAGGCATTGTGGTATTTAAAACCCAGGCAATCTGTGGCAACTTTTCAAGTACAATTTCAATTTTCAAAAGATTGAAAAGGATACTTGCTGGGATATCAACCACTGTAAAGGAAATAAAGAAAAAATTAGGGATTTCTGAAACTGACAGAATGGCATACAGAGAAATTCAAAGGAACTATGTTTCAGCTCCTCCTCCAAAACACAACCAAGTTACTTTTCCCCTTGAACTTCCCCTACTACACAAAACTGAAGGGAGAGGGAGAGCAAATCCAGGAAGAACAGAGACCCCTTTAGCAGTTGCTTTATTTATTTATTTGATTTATATCCCGCCCTCCCCACCAAGGCAGGCTCAGGGCGGCTTTCTCCCTCTTACTACCCTCTTGAAGCTCCAACCTTTCATATGTTTACTCTGCACAGCCTGGGCTCTTCCTCCATTTCCCTCTTGTGCTAATGGATGAAGCAGATAACACAGTCCCCCCCTCCACGTCTCCCTCTCCCCATCCATTCAAACACACCGTGTATGAAACATTTGTCATAAATTCTATAAATTATAAATGTATTAGTATAAAACTCCCATTTTCATTGTTAGAATGTTTTCTTTTCAACCTAAGGCTGGTACCTGAACTACTGTGTTTTTCTTTTCTCCTTCCTTTTCCCTTTTCCGTTTTTGGTGTGGGGCTTAGACTGCGGATAAATGCATCAACAGAGATGTGATGGCTGGAGGGAGGGAGAAATTTGGGAACCCCCACCTTTCCCTCAATTTTTCTAATGGAATAACTGCAGAATTTGTGGAACATTAACACAAACTCTTATGCAATATGTGTGGAAGTCTTTTTAAAACAAGGCATCACACACAAGAAATATGAAGATTTTTACACGAGACAAGTTACGGTATTAAAGAACAAGTCATGTCTGTACCGCAATATTTTCAAAGATCTACTACATGTGTCTAACGCGATCCATAATTAAAATGCTATAGCATGTATGATTATAATACACGATTTAAGAGTTCATGGTTTTCATTATTTCAATTAC
Source organism: Heteronotia binoei (assembly GCF_032191835.1). Classification (NCBI taxonomy): domain Eukaryota; kingdom Metazoa; phylum Chordata; class Lepidosauria; order Squamata; family Gekkonidae; genus Heteronotia; species Heteronotia binoei. The sequence continues at coordinate 188,516,551 of NC_083224.1, read as the reverse complement.
TACAAATCTGGTGTTTTCTCTTTTAAATGCCCCCCTCAACTCTCAAGAGAGCAAAAATTAAGATGCATGCGCTGAGGTGCAGCAGCTTCTAGTTCTCCCAATAATGCTTGATATATCTGTAATTTTCTTGTAGTAAGCGAAGACAAATACTGTATTTTATGTTGCTGCAGCAATCAAGTAAGCTTAGTGTCTATAGGAAAGCTTTGTGTGTTTTTAATCCCTTTCCCCAAATTTCCACAGTTTTCCAAAAAGATGTTTGTTCCATAGCTTTGACATTTCCACACATTTTACTTTTTATGTATCTACCATATTTTAAATTATCTTTAAAACTGCGATGTCAAGATTTTCCCATTGCTCTTTCTCAACACCCCCTGCCACTCTTCCTTGTAGCCCAAGTAGTTCCGTGCAGCCCCTCCTCTTTCCAGCAGTCATTATTGGGCCCTTTATTACAGATCTTGACTGTAAATTCAGTTCACTGAATCGAAGAACCGAACTAATTTGTCAGTTTTCAGGGTTACATATTTTAAAGACATTTCTTAATTATCACTAACACAAAATCTAATCCTAATTTCTATTCATGGTTTGGTTATTTTTATTAATGCTATAGCAAAAGCATCTAGAGGAAAAAGAGGGGTAATCTCTACTTGTCACCACAGGCAAAAGCTAACACCAACCCAATCACTTCTTTGCAATCTTTTATTTCATTATTGCTTTTTTAAAAAAAGTTTCCTTTACTGCATATACTGATGAAGTGAATATTCAATACAAACAAATTCACCTATTATCAGTACTGTGCAGATTCTCTACAGCATAAACAAATATGACAAGAACCTCATCACATTTGTGCCATACAACAGAACATATATTGATGCACAGTGGCCAATGTGTTTCCTCTGAGGATCACAGATTCACGCTGCAGTAAAATAACCACCTAAAATAACCACCAAATGTATTAGGCAGCATGATAAAATTTCTAAGCATTATGACAATCTGAGGCCCAGGATTTGTTGAGCTCTACTTTAACATTCCTTGTCCTGGATAATCATGCCCTCTATGTATATAACACCCCTCTCATAATCCAAATGGGGCCCCTTCCCCCATTTACACAATCTCATCGATGTTAAATGATGGGGGAGAAAAACCCCATAACTTTCCCCACACTCTTCCCCAAAACATATTGATCATTTTTAAAAATATCATTCAAATGAACAAAATGCTCTTCAATGTAAGATTTTAGTCACTCAGAATGTGAAGTATGGAGGTTTTTATGTAAGGCTATCTATAGTACTAAAAATGATTCCTCCTGTGTATACTGTAGACATCTACACCATATTTTCAAGCAAACATTTATTGTTTAAACACAACTCATTTTAGACAATTAACCCGCAATATGCTACAAAAATTCAATATTTTATATTCATTTGATTTCCCAATCAAGCAGTAACCACAGTATGACTTATTAAATTCTTTCTTTCCAAAAGAGACTGGCTTTTAAAACCACAAAATATATTTTCTATTTTTCACATTTTTATTTTCACTCTGCACATCTTTCAAACATAGAAAACTAAGAAAGGTGTGCGTAAGTATCACACAAGGTGAAGCAATTTGCAACTCTTCCTCTTTGGTTCTTCAATATACTGGTAATTCTCCATACTTTTAAATTTCATGAATATGCCAGTTTTTTTTAAGTATTATATTTAACATCAGGGGGTTTTTTTAGCAGGAATGCACAGGAACACAGTTTCGGCTCGCTTGGCATCAGAGGGTGTGTCTTAATATGCAAATGAGCCCCTGCTGAGCTTTTTCTTCCAAAAAGCCCTGTGCAAAACAATGGTGACATCAGGGGATGTGGCCTAATATACTAATGAGTTCCTGCTGAGCTTTGCCTACAAAAAAGCCCTGTGACATTATTTAGAGCTTGCCTTTCTCACCAAAACAAAAGGCAGAAGTCAGGACAATCAACAGAATGGGCCATCCTTAGGACCATTTTATATGTCAAATTATAACCCGAAACATCTGACGTTGCAAAGACAGTCAAATAACTTGAGGCTTGCTAACCAAGCGTTGTACAGATCCTAGATGTAGCCTGAATTATTTTTCTTTTGCTGCTACACGACGACAGTGATACTACCTTGATTATTACCAGGCTTCGTCCAGCTTTGTTTTTACTCGTTACTATGCACAATGCAATCCTCCTGCAGCTCTCGCTGGAGAAAAACGAGTCTAAAAAGGTTGTGAATAAACATTTCAATGGAGCAAATTTCCAAGTTAACCCCCGCCCCCCAAAATGATAGATCCAGGTGGGCAGCCATGTTGGTCTGAAGCAAGAGAACAAAGTAGGGAGTCAAGTAGCACCTTTAAGAGCAACATTTTATTCAGAATGTAAGTTTTTGTGTGCATGCACACTTCATCAGACGAGGAATGGGATACAGTGAGCAGAGCTACATAGAGCTGGTGGGCAGTGGTTTAGAATGCAACGTAGTACAAAGTTAAATTCTTTCCAACTTATGCTATCCCCTCTTTCTCTTTTTAAATATTCCTTTTTGTTTGGCTTGGGATGGAGCAAGCATTATTCTTAGCTTAAGAGTCAAAAAATTCTAGCCCAGTTATCAGTTCATTTATGCTTAATAAGATATTTATTTATCTACGGATTGATTTTTTGATTGGTGAACTGGACGTTATCTTAAATGCCAAATAAGATGTCCTACAATGTTATATATATCATAATACGCTATGCATGGTAAAATTTTGTTATATATGGAACTAATCTGCTTGATACTACTTCATCCAACAATGTTCTGTATATCCTGGAATTTTTAAAATAAATTTATCCTATGTTAAAAAAAAAAATCCGATGACAGAATAGTAAAGTTAACAAATTAAGAAAATCTTTGATTTGGGTAGATCACGCTAATGCTATCCAGAGCAAAGGTTTTAGCACCAGAAATGCCTATTGTTATCGCCAATTTATGTTAACTGTAAATTAGAATGGTTTTAAGACTAATGTTGATTTTTAAAGCCTTGTATAAATTACTTTATGGACATGTTGTTAGCCGCCCTGAGCCTGCCTCGGCGGGGAGGGTGGGATATAAATAAAATTTTATTATTATTATTCTTAATTTGTTAATTTTACTATTCTATCTCCAGGATGGAAAACCACCGCCTTCCCAAGATTGCCCTGTATGGCGAACTTTCCAACGGCCATCGAAATAGAGGGGCACCAAAGAAGAGGTACAAGGATTCCTTGAAGAAATCCCTTGGTATCTGTTGCATTAACCATCACCAGTGGTCTGACCTAGCCTCAGATCGCAAAGCATGGAGGCACACCATCCACCAGGCTGTCTCGTCCTTTGAGAACGCACACATAGCTGGTCTTGAGGACAAAAGGAGATGGAGGAAGAATCGCACTGCTACAGCACCAACCCCAAATCAGACTTTTCCCTGCAGCCACTGTGGCCGGATCTGCCTGTCCCGCGTTGGTCTTGTCAGCCACCAGCGAGCCTGCAGCAGACGTGGACTACTGCACCCTTCTTAAATCTTCGTTCGCGAAGTCAAGCCGAGAGAGACCATGGGATTTTAACTTTGTACCCTTTTGCATTCTGAACCACTGCTCACCAGCTATATATGTCCCTCTGCTCACTGTAGCCCGTTCCATTGTCTGGCGAACTGCGCATGCACACGAAAGCTTACATTCTGAATAAAATGTAGTTGGTCTCAAAGGTGCTCCCGGGCTCCTACCGCGCTCCCCGTCGAAGAGCCACCCGCCCCCAAACCCCTCCCCGCCCCCCGCTCCCCGGGCGACGCACCGCTTTCTCGAGGTGCCCGCGGGCCTGCTCCCCGTTGCGCGTGTGATGGTAGAGGACGGAGCCGAGCTGGAGGTGGGTGCGGGCCTCGACGCGGGCGGGGGGCTTGCGGGGCAGCACGGCCTGGAGGCAGTGGACGCACAGGCGCACCTTGGGCGGGCTGGACGTGCGGAAGTGCTCGGCCAGGCCCAGCAGCGCCACGTACCACGACTCCGACGTCCCCGACGATGAGCCGCCCACGCCAGACGCCGCCGAGGAAGACGACGACGACGCCGAGGAGCCGCCGCCGCCGCCCGTGGCGCTGGTGGTCGCGCTCGTCGTGGTGGTCGTCGTCGCCGCGGCCGTGCTGGCCTCCGCCCCGCTCGCCCCCGCCGGCTGCGACGGCGGCGGCTGCGACGGAGCCGCTGCTGCTGCCGCCACTGAGGAGGAGGAGGAGGACGGGGCCGACCCAGCGCCGCCGCCGCCGCTTCCCGCCCCCGTCGAGCCCCCCGAAGCTCCCACGGCCGCCATCTTAGGTTTTTTTTTTTACTTCAGGCAAGCCTAAGGAGAAAGAGGGAGCACTGCGCAGGCGCACATCCCTGCTGTCTGCGCAACGTGTCTTGGGAAATGGAGTCTCGGATGTGACGACGCGTTAAGCCGCCTGGGATCAAAGCCGGGCGCGAAGGCGGGCGGGCCGTCGTCCCATCCCGCAAAGCTTCTCGGGACCTGTAGTCTTCTCGCGACAGAGGACGTTTGATTCCTATTGACGAAACCCTCCCAGCTGGGCTCCCAAAAGGTTCTGCCGCAGTAAAGGTGGTAGTTGTTAAGATGCCGTAGGGCATTGCAAAGTAAAACGGTGACCCTTCTGGAATAAGAAAAATAGAATACCTAGGGAGCGATCCTCGCAGGTCTACTTAGAAGCAAATCTCAGTCTGTATGGGTTTAGTCCCAGGAGGATTGGAGACATCATAATAGGAAAATATGATCGGAGCCATCCTTTAGAATGACTAATTTGAATAAACTGAATTACAAATAGTCATTGACAGCATTATTCCAAATCACAAGCACGTAGAAACCTCTCTCCGTGCAAAAATTCAAAAGCAACTAGACCATTGTATATCAACATTCTATCTTCAGTATAAATTCAAAATTCAATATAAATAGTGTGTCCATACAAATAATGAGAAATCATACAAAAACATCATCATCCATGACAAGCCACTTTCATTCCTACTGACTCTTTCTGGTGAACAACGTCCACAATAGTTGATCATAGCTGAAGTCCGATGCTCACAAAAACTGGTCCTTAAGTCGTCAAAGATTTCAGGTTTTCACGGCTGGTAACATTAGGGTTTGTAGAATCTTTTGGGATCAAGTGCCGTGTTCTACTGGAGAAAGTTTTCCTTCCAGACGTTTCGTTCTCAGCTGCGGAGAACATCCTCAGTGCCGTTGCAGCCGGAGCAGGCGCTCAGACCTTCTTGGCTGCTGTGCATTGAGTCCTTAAGTCGTTTCAAAACTCAAAGTTCTTCTTCCAGGGACCGTCTATTGTCAGTGTACTGTACAGTAGGTAAGTGGTGTCAAGGTAGTGTTTATTTTGTGTTGTGAGCCGCCCTGAGCCCGCTCCGGCGGGGAGGGCGGGATAGAAATAAAAATTATTATTATTATTATTATTATAAGGTACACCTTCCAATATTCTGTATGTCTCAATTCATTTTGCCTTTTTCCTTCATTCATAATGCATTATGCTGAAATATCTCTGCTAATTTCATTCACATCTGTTCTCCGGAGAACAGATGTGAATGAAATTAGCAGAGATATTTCAGCATAATGCATTATGAATGAAGGGAAAAGGCAAAATGAATTGAGACATACAGGATATTGAAACGTGTACCTTGACACCACTTACCTACTGTACAGTACACTGACATCAGATGGTCCCTGGAAGAAGAACTTTAAGTCTCGAAACGATGTAAGGACCGGTTTTTATGAGCATCGGACTTCAGCTAAGATCATCGACGATTGTGGACGTTCACCATAAAGAGTCTGTAGGAATGAAAGTGGCTTGTCATGGATGATGATGTTTTTGCATGATTTCTCACTATTTGTATGAACACACTATATTGAATTTTGAATTTATATTGAATGTAGAGTGTTGATATACATTGGTCTAGTTGCTTTTGAATTTTTGCATGGAGAGAGGTTTCTGTGGGGCTTGTACTAGTGCCTCTGTGGTCCCAATAGCCCGTCACATTATTTCAAATCACACCTGTAGGAATAGCATAGGCAATTACTATAAAGGCTCCCCAATGGTGGAACCAGCTGCCGGAAGAGGTGCGGGCCCTACGGGATTTTAATCAATTCCGTAGGGCGTGCAAAACCGCCCTCTTCCAACTAGCCTTCTAAGATGGAACCTGGCATAAGCATCATGCCATCTTTAACACAACTGAGTAGCACCACTAAATTATATTGTTTTAGACTGTTTTTAGATTATTTAATGTTAATTGTGAATTGTATTTAATTGTACTATCCTGTTTTTATTGTTATAACATGGCTTATGCTATGTTCTGTAAGCCGCCCTGAGCCTGCCTTGGCGGGGAGGGTGGGGTATAAATAAAATTTATTATTATTATTACTTGAATAACTTAGAATAAGGAAAGTAAATATTATTAATAAAAATAATTCATTTTTTAAACTTCCCCCTATATGGTGGGCAATGGGTATGCCTTAAAGCATAGTTGATTAATAATGATGTGGTATTAAGATTTATTGCTATAATTATATTTTTATATTTAATAATTTTATGCTGTAAGATCAGAAATTATTAATTCTAACAAAAGGAATTGTAAGTAGTAGACATGCAAAATAATCATCTTAATAACCAGAAAAGTGTAGTGGTTAAAGTGTTATCCTAGAAGAGGGGTCCTGCCAACTTTGTTGCTAATTTTTTTTTTTTGCTCAGTCTTGCTCAGTTCTCCTTCTTATGATGGTCTCCAACAGGGGTGGAATTCTAGCAGGATATTTGACCACAAGAGCTTACAAAAAAGAGCCTTGTAAGCTCTTGGAGGATTGGCTGCATCAGGGGTCATTAACATAAGAGCCATATAGAATAAACATCAGATGCTTGAGAGCTGCAGGACATGAGCATCAGATGTTTGAGAGCTGGAAGGTAGGCAGGCAAATACATGGAGGAGGGAGTGAGAGATGGAAAGAAAGTAACTTTAAATGCATTCTCCAAGCTGCCAGCTGGCTTGGCTTGGCTTGGAGAAGTTTTTTAAAGAGACAAGTGCCTTCCACAAGTTGGCCAACGGGACAGTGGTGGCTTCAAGAGCCACACAAGATGTGTGAAAGTGCCACGTGTGGCTCCCAAGCCACAGTTTGATCACCCCTGTGAGACTCTGGTCTGAGTCTCCACCATAGTGGAAGCATGCTGGGTTACCTTGGGCCCGAAACACTTAAACACACATAACCTATTTCAATGGGTTGTCGTGATAAGTGGAGAAGGGAGATATGGAAGCTGTTCTGGGTCCTCACTGGGGAGAAAACAGAAGTATAAATGAAGTAAATAAATGCATCTTTATGCTTGGGTTACCAGATGTTCTCTTTTTAGAGGACATGCCCTCTCTTTTTTGGCTGTTGTTGTCTGTCCTCCGTGGAGCCCTTTTAGAGAAACTGTTGGAAATGCCCTCTTTTAGGGTTGGAATGTTAGCGAGTAGCAGTTATCACAGCTGAGGATGTTAAAATTAAATTTGTCATAGGATCACTTGTTTTAAGTAGTCAATCTGGAAGTATGTCCTCTTTTTTGCTTTTCAAAATACAGTAACCTTTTTCAATGCCATAACACATTATAAAGAGTAGTCTGTATCTGAAGAATTGTGCTTGCACATGACAGCTTATACCTTGAATAAAACTTTAGAATCATAGAGTTGGAAGGAACTTCCAGGGTCATCTAGTCCAACCCCTCCTGCACAATGCAGGGAATTCACAAATACCTCCCCGGTTACCCTACACACACATCCCCAGTGATCCCTGTTCCATGCCCAGAAGATGGTGAAAACCTCCAGGATCCCTTGGAGAACAATTGCTGACTGACCCCAAAGTGTCAATCAGCATTTTCCTGAGCATGTAAGAAAGGGCCACAACAAGAACTAAGGATTGATGCAACCCTTCCCGGAAAAAGGTAAAAGTCGGATCTACACGGATCTTCATGAATTCATATGATTTTTACATTGAAATGAAATCAAACCACTTTAATCCTATAGATCCTGTCTTAGACTATAGGCAGGACCACAAAAACCATGCCTCCACGAATTCGTGGCGCCTCAGCAATGCAAAAACTGGCTTCCAAAGCACGGATCCTCATGAATTCATATGATTTTTATGGAAAAATGAAATCAAACCACCATTATGTTGTAGATCCTGTCTTAGACTATAGGCAGCACCAGAAAAATCATGCCTCCACGAATTTGTGGTGCCACAGCACTGAAAAAACATGTTTCCAAACCACGGATCCTCATGGATCCTCATGATTTTTGCTTTGGGCCACCCCAAGATAACCAGCCAATCACATATCATGTCCATGGGCAGATGTTGCACCACAGAAATCGTGGATCCACGTGTTCGTGGCAGCGCCAGGGACCAAAAACTTGCTTTTGGACCACGGATCCTCATGGATCCACATGATTTTTGCCTTGGATCCCCCCAAGCCGTCCATCCAGTCATATATCATGTCCATGGGCACAGCTTACACCACAGAAATCATGGATCCACGGCTTCGTGGCAGGGCCAGGGACCAAAAACTTGCTTTTGGACCACGGATCCTCATGGATCCACATGATTTTTGCCTTGGATCCCCCCAAGCCATCCATCCAGTCATATATCATGTCCATGGGCACAGCTTACACCACAGAAATCATGGATCCACGGCTTCGTGACAGCGCCAGGGACCAAAAACTTGCTTTTGGACCACGGATCCTCATGGATCCACATGATTTTTGCCTTGGATCCACCCAAGCCGTCCATCCAGTCATATATTATGTCCATGGGCACAGCTTACACCACAGAAATCATGGATCCACGGCTTCATGGCAGCGCCAGGGGCCAAAAACTTGCTTTTGGACCACGGATCCTCATGGATCCACATGATTTTTGCCTTGGATCCCCCCAAGCCGTCCATCCAGTCATATATCATGTCCATGGGCACAGTTTACACCACAGAAATCATGGATCCACGGCTTCGTGGCAGCGCCAGGGACCAAAAACTTGCTTTTGGACCACGGATCCTCATGGATCCACATGATTTTTGCCTTGGATCCCCCCAAGCCGTCCATCCAGTCATGTATCATGTCCATGGGCACAGCTTACACCACAGAAATCATGGATCCACGGCTTCGTGGCAGCGCCAGGGACCAAAAACTTGCTTTTGGACCACGGATCCTCATGGATCCACATGATTTTTGCCTTGGATCCCCCCAAGCAATCCATCCAGTCATATATCATGTCCATGGGCACAGCTTACACCACAGAAATCATGGATCCACGGCTTCGTGGCAGCGCCATGGACCAAAAACTTGCTTTTGGACCACGGATCCTCATGGATCCACATGATTTTTGCCTTGGATCCCCCCAAGCCGTCCATCCAGTCATATATCATGTCCATGGGCACAGCTTACACCACAGAAATCATGGATCCACGGCTTCGTGGCAGGGCCAGGGACCAAAAACTTGCTTTTGGACCACGGATCCTCATGGATCCACATGATTTTTGCCTTGGATCCCCCCAAGCCATCCATCCAGTCATATATCATGTCCATGGGCACAGCTTACACCACAGAAATCATGGATCCATGGCTTCGTGGCAGCGCCAGGGACCAAAAACTTCCTTTTGGACCACGGATCCTCATGGATCCACATGATTTTTGCCTTGGATCCCCCCAAGCCATCCATCCAGTCATATATCATGTCCATGGGCACAGCTTACACCACAGAAATCATGGATCCACGGCTTCGTGGCAGCGCCAGGGACCAAAAACTTGCTTTTGGACCACGGATCCTCATGGATCCACATGATTTTTGCCTTGGATCCCCCCAAGCCGTCCATCCAGTCATGTATCATGTCCATGGGCACAGCTTACACCACAGAAATCATGGATCCACGGCTTCGTGGCAGCGCCAGGGACCAAAAACTTGCTTTTGGACCAAGGATCCTCATGGATCCACACGATTTTTGCCTTGGATCCCCCCAAGCCATCCATCCAGTCATATATCATGTCCATGGGCACAGTTTACACCACAGAAATCATGGATCCACGGCTTCGTGGCAGTGCCAGGGACCAAAAACTTGCTTTTGGACCACGGATCCTCATGGATCCACATGATTTTTGCCTTGGATCCCCCCAAGCCATCCATCCAGTCATATATCATGTCCATGGGCACAGCTTACACCACAGAAATCATGGATTCACGGCTTCGTGGCAGCGCCATGGACCAAAAACTTGCTTTTGGACCACGGATCCTATTGGATCCATATGATTTCTTCTTTGGATCCCCCAAGCCCTCAATCTAATCACATATCATGTCCATGAGCAGAGTCTGCACCACAGAAATCATGGATCCACGTCTTCGTGGCAGCGCCAGGGAACAAAAACATGATTTCGGAGCACGGATCCTCTTGGATCCACATGATTTTTGCTTCGGATCCCTCAAACCCTCCATCCAGTCACATATCATGTCCATGAGCAGAGTGTGCAACACAGAAATCGTGGATCCATGTCTTCGTGGCAGCGCCAGCGACCAAAAACTTGCTTTTGGACCATGGATCCTCATGGATCCACGTGATTTTTGCTTTGGACCCCCCCAAGCCCTCCATACAGCCACATGTCATGTCCATGGGCATAGTTTGCACCACAGAAATCGTGGATCCGTGGCTTCGTGGCAGCGCCAGGGACCAAATACTTGCTTTTGGACTACGGATCCTCATGGATCCACGTGATTTCTGCTTCGGAACCCCCAAGCCCTCCATGCAATCACATATCATGTCCATGGGCAGAGTTTCCACCACAGAAATCATGGATCCACAGTTTCGTGGCAGCGCCAGAAATCAAAAACTTGGTTATGAACCACCGATCCTCATGGATCCACTTGATTTTTGCCTTGGATCCCCCCAAGCCCTCCATACAGTCATATATCATGTCCATGGGCAGAGTTTTCACCACAGAATTGGTCGATCCACGGCTTCGTGGCAGCGCCAGGGACCAAAACTTGCTTTTGGACCATGGATCTTCATGGATCCACATGATTTTTGCGTTGGATTCCACCATGATTTTTGGCAGACCTTGCACCACAGGAATGACAGGTCCATGGCTTTGTGCCGGTAACAAGGAGCCAAAATATGGTTTTGAAGTGTGGATCCTTCTTGATCTTAAAGTTATTTGCGTTGGATCAAGGAAAACTCGACATTATACCACATGTAACATCCATGGTCATAGCTTGCTGAACAACTATCACACATTCACAATTTTATTGTTCACCACACTCATTATCCATCCAGATGTCACGTCTATGTCCAGCGTTTGCAAAATACAAATTGGATTTCGAGTACCTTGTATGATGTCACAGTGTGGTTACATACTTTGAAACACTTAATCTTCATGAGTTCTGTGACTTTTCATTTTTGAATAGTTGGGCTCATCATGCATGGTCCCCCTGAGGTTTCTTTCACATCACACAGCACGTCCATGACCACAGAATAACCCACGAAAACCTCAGAACACTGCCAAGATGCCAAACACTGCTTCAGCTACTTTGAGGCTTGTGCATTATGACATCACACCAATGTCTACAGGATGACCAAACAAAAAAAATCTGTAATGTCTCTACCTTATCAAGGACACCACAGTAACATGAGAAATCAAAATCATGTCCGTACCTTTCACTGTAAATAACTGCATTCTGAACTTTCTGATGCCACTGAGTTGCAAACTATCCAAGGCAGATATTGTAATGGTCTTATCTTTGACTTCAAAACATCTTGCTCACTAGATAGAGGCCACCAAATTAGAATAATGGAATCATAGAGTTGGAAGGGACCTCCAGGGTCATCTAGTCCAACCCCCTGCACAATGCAGGAAACTCACAAACATCTCCCCCTA